>NW_026252026.1:0-139926 GCF_025201335.1 Gilbertella persicaria
TTTCTTAATGTATAACGAGGATGGAACGAGAATCGACTGAATGTGGTGGATGCTATGTCGTTATGAATACTTTCTGCTCTGTGCAAAGACACTTCATCAGAATAAAGTTCGTGTGTTGAAGACTGTTGTCTGGTCGAACGGGAAGGACGAGATCGAAAATGGTTGGAGCGTGAACTTGTGCTTTGAAGTGACTGCACAACATCTTGAAACTAGATCCAGTCATCAGTCTTGTAGAGAAGGAATAACAACTTACCTCAATAGCTTGAAAAAGAGATGTACGAATTCTTAGCTTGGGATGCAACCCATTTCTTTGATGATTCATGTTTTGATATCCTTCTGTTTCAAACCCTTCATCATACAATTCCATTTCATCTTCATTTGCCTCATTATCTAAAGAAAATGAGTTAGCTTAACAAAAAAAAAAAAAAAAAAACTTTGCATACTACATTACCTCTAAACATGTTTCCTCTTAAAAGATTGTCTACATCTGTCCCGTTCTCCTCATATTCTAGACGAGCTCTTTCGACAAGATTCAGATAGTTTGATCTCTTCTTCATATAATAATTGCCTCCAACAACCACAAGCACATAAATAACGTAGAATACGATCAAAAGAATGGCTTCGTACAGGTAAATTAAGCCATCAGACACGATTAACATGACAAGTATAATTGCACATGTAAAGAAAGACACGTCTCGCATAAAACTAAATTTTTTGGCACGAAAAGGCTTGATGGCACACATGGAGCTACATTAAAAGTGAGTTAGTATTAGATCATGCGTGCTTTTCTATTTAATTACATATTACGAACCCTGCTACTACGCTTACTATAAAAGCTGCTGCACCTATCAATTCACCTAAGGCAAGCGAACCTAAGTTGGAATGCATGGCACTGAATGTTGAAAACAAGTCAGGACTACCATTACCAAATGCTAGAAACGTTACACCCGTCTATAGATTATGAGTACCCTAATTTTGTAAATATATATATATATATATATATAGATACTTTACTAGACTCTCAGATAAATGTAATGCAGATGCGATGGTCTGTAGGTTAGGGCCTTCAAAAATTTCCAAATATAGAATATTAGCCTTTTTTTTTCTTCTCTTTTGTCAAAAGACTTACAAAAGAAATCAGAAGCTGCAATACCAACAAAACCAAACAAAAACACCAACCAACAACACTATATTTCTTAGTTACATTACTGTGGGTTTAGAATAGAGTATGTACCATAAAGATAAACGTAATTGGTCGAACTGAAGAGCAGTAATAAAGCTGAATATAGTTGAATAAGCCAGGCGTTGCGTCCATACAGTGCTCCATGACAAAGGCACATTGGTTGAGTTGTAAATGAATATTATCACACTGCTTTCGGTATTAACTTGTGGTCGTCGTGAGATTAGCTTACCCTTTGTTCTGTTATTTCTCCTCGTTTATATAGCTGAACACGGGAAATAGACCAAGTATAGGTTATACATTTTACAAACAGTAATAGCGAGAATAAAAGTATTGTATTTCTCTTAAGAGACATAGAGGGAAACGTAAGAAGAAAAGAAAGGGAAAAAAAAAGGAGTGTGTCGTTTTAAAAGAGAGCGAAAGAAAGTGTTCTCTAATGATTTAAACTCAGACGAGTTACTTGCTTCAACATTCAATGTTATTGTGTTTTATTATAAGAAATCTACATAAATTCTTCAGGATTAGATATAGGTGAGTATTTTAGATTATGCTTTGTTACATATTCACTTAGAATACACTTGGACACAATAGCAGCGTGGTGTAAAGGACTGTAGGGTGTAAAAGGAAACATGGGCCCCACAGATACACCTGCTTCGCCGCCTAGCGTGATGCCCGCCAAAATGTTACCCTCAATACAAACATTCTTGAATGTCTGAGGGAAATGCTTGGCCAGTTTGCCATATGTCATATAGCGCTCAGAATCCAAATAACATCGTTCTGCCTTTTCATGTTCTCGCAACAAACCTTCTGTCATTTCAATGCATGTACGATCTGTGTAGCCTTCATCATTTCCATTGGCCAATTGCTTAGTCAGTAAGGGTCGAGTTGAACTTTCCATACGACTGTAGATGTAGTAACGAATCAATGAAATCAGACGCACACAGAGTCCGTGTAAATCATGTAGTTTGTTTGTCTCGAGTTTCTTGAGTAGACTATCTGAGAAGGGAAACAGACTCTTCCATGCCACAGAAGCTTGTTTAAAAGGTACATGCGTGTTTACCTTGTCGACAAAATAGAAGTTGAGCATATAGTCACAGAGCGCATGGAAATGATCAATGATAGCAAAGATAGGATCTGTTTGTGTATCGCCTCGTCTCTTATTGGCCAACGCTAATTGTTTAAACCTATTTCGAAAAAGAAAAAGATCAATACCTCTAAAAAAAAAAAGGAATTAAGCTATAACTTACATGATAGTAAACACTTTGTATTGTTCAGGTGTCTCTGCATTAGGTGCAGTAGCTGACACTGTCTTTTCATTGTTTAAAAAGGAAGAAGATAAAGGTGTTGTTGTTGTTGTTGCTGTTGTTGCTGGAATAGGTGTACTAACAACGGCTGAATTCGTTATTCGCTTACTGTTAGTTTTGGAAGAGGATGCATTGTTGTTATTATTGGAAGAGTTGGTATATTTGCTGTCCTTTTCTATTGCTGCTTGCACCTTTTCTTCATCTGATGCTACCTTACTTTCAGTCACTTGCCGTTTAGCAGGTGGTTCACCATCATGTTTGGATGATTTTGTTTCATAATCAGATGGATTTCTACGCTTATTTTCTCTTTCAGCTGATGTTGTGGCTGTTGTTATGGTTGTTGCACGAACAGGCGAACGACGACGATCCACATTTCTTTTATCAGGAGAACGGTTGCTTTTACTCTTGCTTTCTGAGCGGTGATTGCGACTGATAGGCGAACGAGATCGAGATCGAGAGCGCGAACGTGAGCGATGATGTGAAGAACGGTGACTTCTGTCTCTTCGGCTGCTATCTTCATGGTATCTATCTCGTTTAGATCTATCTTCATCGCGTCTATTGGTATTTCTACTGTGTTTTCTTGTAGATTCAGGGCGTTCATAGTCCTCTTCTTGTTCATTCAATGGCCGAATACGACGACTGCTTGAGTTTGTGGTAGTAGAAGTAGTACTTGCAGTCGTCGTCTGAACAGGCGAAGGTGATGGGCTGATTGTCTCTCCTTCCTCTAATTCCATCTCTGAAGCCTTATTACTCGAAGTGCTGTTACTTCTCTTGGGAATTTTGATGGATTTCAAAAATGCAGCAGAGACTGAACTAGGATAAGCTTGTTTTTCTGTAGAAGAAGGTGTAGGCGATGGTGCAGGCGACTTTATCATTTGCTTCTCTTCCTTAGGTTTTTGAGTTGTAGACTTGGTACGTGTTGTTTGATCGCTCTGCGATTTTTTTGTAACAGTGGTTGGCTTCTCATCCATGCTGGATTTAGATGGAGGTTTAGACAAGCTGTTATTTCTAGACGTTTTTGTGGATGTGGATTTTGTAGCTTCATCTAGCCAAGAGTGTTGGGATATGAACTGTATAACGCATAAAGTTACTTACTTTTAACAGGAGGTGGGGGTAATGTTTCTTGTGTACTGGAGCGAGATTTCTTATTTACATGTTGAGTTGGTTTGCTTTCATGACGAGTATCGGAAGTAGCACGACTAGCGACAGTCTTACCAGCTCTTGCTTTTGGCTTTTCTATTATAGGCTTAAGGATATTGCACTCTTTGGCCACTTTACGCATCTCTTCAGTTACATGCTTAAAGTGAAAGAATAAGACAGGTCTCTGGATACTATGAGTGACGCGTGGAACTCTATCGTGAAAAAAAAAAGTTTCAGTAAATCATCCCCTTTTGCGTTTGTACATACTCTTGTAATGTCCTAAGACTTCGAAATTCAACTTCATCCATATCTCCCAAGAGGTATTTACGAGCTTCAATAAGGTCCTACACAGACACACAGACACACACACATTACATCAATCATAGAGTCCATACAAAACAAGCAACTTACTGGTATATTTTCTGTATATTTTGCTTTTTCTGTAGGCATTGATTTTGAGGAGACGCGGGGACGTGCGCTTGATGCAGTTGTGCTTTGTATCACATTGAGGGGTTTCTTGACAGTACTCTGTTTTTCAGGGCTGATGGCGGGTTTTAATGCAGACGCTTTACGAGGCGCACTTGAAGCAGAAGCTGACTTTAAGTTATCATTCGGTCTGTTTGTATAGAGTTTAGGCGGTTTAGCAGATGGCTTTCGTCTTGTGTCGGTCAAGTTTTGTAAAACGCCTTTGATCTTATCGGGAATGGGTTCAATCAAACGCTTGTTTTTATCTTGAACACGTGTCGAAGACGACGATGGAGTAGGTGCTGAAGGTGGAGGGTGTTTTGTGGCTGTTGCTGTTGTATTTGGAGGAGTGACTTTATGTGATACGTGATTGCTTGTAGGGGTGTTTGCTTTACTGTACTCATTCATGATATCTTCCACCGGTCTTAGTTTGACACCCGTGCTTTGTGGATAGACGGGTTCAGGCTCTTTGAATTTCTTATTGGACATAGGCACTGTCCATAAACGATCCTGGACGCGGTGTTGTTTGATTAAATCTTGGACTGGTAAATCAATGCTCATGTCTTGCAAGATAGGCCAGGCTTCTTTTGGCTCGGCTCTAAATTCGTCTTCGTCTTCAGCAACATGGCTTGCAAACTCGCCAGGACGCAACCAAGTGCTCTTGTCTCGAAATCGCTTGTACGTGATGACATTTGTGGCCCGAAAGCCCTTCATACAACGGCTGATTTCGTTCTTTAAGGCAACATCAAAGCTTGTGTTAGTAGTGCTTTCTCTTTTGGTGGGAAGCTTGTATTCTCTCGAATATCGCTCTTCTTTAGTTGCCATGGAAGCTTTGTTTGCTACAGTAGTAAAGAAAAAAGAGAAAGAAAAAAAGGGTTTGAATTTAAATATTAGAGTCCTTTTGTACGTCAAAGAGAGAGAGAAAGAGAGAGAGCGAGGGGGGGAGTATGTGTATATATGTGATAGATATATTTTCCAACAGAAAAATACACAAGTCCTAAATAGAATAGTGTTTTCCTATTGCTTGATACTTGATGCTTAAAGAAAGAGAGAGAGAGAGAGAGAGAGAGAGAGAAAAGGAAGAAAGGAGAAGGCAACAAAATCATTTGTTGCATTTTCTGAGTTTCAAGTAAATGTGAACACGTCACGAAGCTCTACAAAAAAGAGTGGAGAAAAGGGTTTGATAGAGCATGATGTGATCTATTGTTATTGTTTGATAGGATTTTATATTTACGCGTGATAGATTTTATTTGATACCATCAACTGGCTTATCAAGGTGCTTATACTGCCACAGAATCGCTATTTCAAAACATAACCAAGAAAGGGGATTTCTTGCCATGCCCCATTTAGAACCTGAAATCAAAGTTTATGGTGTGTAACCATTACCTTTTTAACCTAAAGATCAACAAAGGAGTCATAGTTTGTTTGGTTCTCTTTTAATGGATAATATTGCAATAGGCATTTTAATGATGCCTGAAAGGAATTGCGATTCATTAGTCTTGTTTTTTTCTCTCTTCTTGAAAGACCACAAAAAGACAGATTGGTAACAGTCACTTTTTTTCGAGTTATTTAAGGGCCTTCTTAGTAATACAGAACAACTTTTTTTTTCTTATTTATCAAAAAAAAAAAATGCCACGCAGTGAAACAGACCTTGAAGACGTTTGGGCTGATAGTGATAACGAAGAGCAAATTGCTTATGAAAGAAACCTTGCTGAAAAAGAATGGGAGAAGCTTCAAGAAGACCACGGCAACGTAAGTTTATCAATTAGACATTATGACTTATAATAATATAGACGGGTTATAAAGAGGGTATTGTTGAAGGAAAAGAAGTCAATATGCAAAGAGGCTTTGATAAAGGCTATGTGGAAGGTCTTGCTATTGGAAAAGCTGTTGGTCGACTCCGTGGTTTAGTAAGGTAAAACAAAAAAAAGTTACTGGATAAATAAACTAATTCTGTATTAGCTGTCAAATTGTGTTTTATAGACAGTTGTGCAAGAACGAAGACGCAACAAAAGAACTGGATGCTTTATTTGATGAAATTGATAAAATCGAAGTCAACCATATCTACAGTGTAGACTATTTCCGAGACAACCAATCCGAAAAGCCTGATGGTTATGTTGCTCCCGAAGCATTTGTGAGTCAACTTGAAGAAAAAGTCAAGTCTACTTTAAACGCGGTTGCCACTAAATACCGTTCTTAAAGTTATTGGATCAGCAGAATTGAATCAAGATCAAGGTCTTGGTATGGAAGTTATACCGAAAAAGAAGAAGAGAAGGAAAAAAAAAAGATTGCGTAGTATTTATTAAATTTGATTTGCAATAATGTCTGCATGTTCTTGTTGAAGAGATGCAGCCATGACTGCAGCCATTATCCAGTCGAATGAACCTGGTTCCAAAATATGTTCATGTTGTTCCATATACTCAAGTGTTTGTGTTTGTATCTGACTTTGTGTTGCTAATGCTTGTTGTGCTAACCTATCACGATAATGATGCCAGCATTGATAGCTGCAGAATTTAATTTGTTGCATGACAGAAGGGTATCCGTGGTATGTCTTTAATCGGACAGAGTTGATCCATTCGTTAAAAAAGGGCTGTTGGCAATAAAAGCATAGTTTTTGTTTGTTATGAATGTCATACTGAATATGCTCAGGAACAAGTAAAGAACCTGTATGGTAATCATTGGAAGACAACAGCATTCTCAAGGCAATTTCTCGAAGGGAATAAAGTAAGACAGGGGCTGAATCATCTGATATTTCTTCATTTTGACTCTCTTCTTGTTGTCCTTCATCTTCTTGTTCGTCCTGTTGTAAAGCTGTGGCTAAATCAAATGTTTGAAATATGTCTGTATACGTTGACACTGGGTTTACTGCCTGTAACATCGTGTGTACTTGCTGATTAAACGCCCGACTGCTCTCACTGTTTCGATCCTGTTGATGATATGGATAGAGAGTAAGTGGATTGCCTTTTAATATCACATGCACTTGTCGACTTTGATCTAGAAGTTCTTCGGATAATACGCTGAGTTGATTGTCACTTAGATCAAGTAATTGAAGATGATGTGACCTTATCAGATCATCTAAATCTGATACAATGTGATTAGGTATTTTGACAAGTTGATTGTTGGATAAATCAAGTGTCACGAGGGCCTCACAGTCTTGAAATAGATGTGAGTCTGGCATATGGACCAATTGGTTGTTCGATAGATTTAAGTTTCGTAATCTCGTAAGTCCGATGAATGTACCAGGTAATAGAGTATCAATCTGATTAAATGATATGTCTAAATCAACAAGGGCATGCATCTCTGATAGTGAAGGAAGGCAACGAATCCTATTCCCTCCATATTCCGAACCTAGTCGAAGTTCCCGCAGCTTTTTCCATTGGTTGATTGTATTCGGTAACAATTGTACACGATTACCGTCCAGTATCAAAGTAGTGAGTTCTTGAAGATAAAGAGGCATTTCTTTGGATATACTTTCAATTTCATTTTCGGATAGAATCAAGTGCTGCAAATGCTTTAAATGTTTATAGATAACAGGAGGAATATGAGTAAGTGAGTTACAGGACATGATAAGGTGAGTTATGTTTTTAAAGTAAAAGAGTTGTAACGGCAACTCGGTGATATAGTTACGAGAAGCGTCGAGTGTCTTAACACGTTGAGGAAAGTTAACTTTAGTTAACTGTTCAATAAAGACTTGTGAAGTGAGTTGTTGTCTCCGAAGCATTAAAGTATGGTCATTTTTATCAGATTGAGATGATAGATAAGAACAAGAATAGGAAGAGCTTGATAAATAGGAGAAACTAGAGCCTTGACTTTTACTGAGATAATCATCTGATGCATCTTGATGCTTTTCTTCTTGATCAATTTCTACTCCTTGTAAGCTTCTTCCACCGATCAGATAAGTCATGATGATGGTGAGATAAAAAAAGAGCGCAAGAAAATAGTGGGAATTTATGTGATTAGCATTCCACATGACTTTTCTTTTTACTGCTTTTCCTATGCATAGATAACAAAAAATTTAGAAATAGATCTACCTTGTTAATTAAAAGCGAAATATACAGGTTTATGACTTTGTATATAAACCTTTGTCAAGAAGATAATGCTTCGTTTTTCTTTTGAATCATTAAAAAAATACATTCATACCCTGCATATTATCTCCTTCGTATTTTGTTCAGTATATGAAGGAGACGATTTTGAAGAAGATAAAGATGTGCTTTATATAAATTATACAGTACTTAAACCAAGAGCAACAGCAGCAACTGTAACAGAAACAGTAACTATGAACAGAATGCAAACCCAAGCGATTACTGAGCAAGTTACTGTAACTGTAGCCACAACAAAAGTTCAAGCAATGACTAAAAATGTAACCATTCAAGACAAAGTACATCTGGAAGATTCTACAGAAACCTGTTTACCAAATGGAGCTGTCCGTAGTTTCTATCGTTCAGGAGCTTGCTGCTGTGGTGTTTGTATCAATCAATATGGAACAGGTCTATGTGGTATTGCACAAATTCTGTTTAGCAATAAACTAATCTTTACTTGATAGTGTTTGGTCCTCGAGATGATCATTCAATGGATCAATTACTGCCTTAATGAGAAATCAAAGCAATTGGATAAGACTTTACTTAGAAAGAAGACATGAAAAATTTAGCAGCTGCTTAGATCAATACTTAGACATTTGATACTTATATTTAACTAAACTAAACCGATGAATGTTTCAAATTTGGTTCAATGTTGGGGTGACTGACGCTTATGAAGAAAGCAGAATAGTTTTATGAAAGAGCAAAGTGAGCATGTCTGAGATAACAATGGCTAAAGCTAAATACCTTCTCTCTTCCATTTATACTACTACGGTCATTTTTGACTAAGGAACATTCAGGACTATAACAAATAAAGGCACCTTTCATGTTTCTGTATCTTGTTGTTCCCTGCCTTCTGAACAATTGCTGGGGATGTTGAAGCTTCTGGAAACAGTAAATACAGGTTTGAGATGTACCTTTATTTTAATGCCAAAGTTGCCATCATTATACGCCTTGTAACTTTGTCTCAGTTTTACTTACCACTGTATGATAACAAAAGATGATAATAACCAAATTTTGTGCTGAGACTTAGCTACAATATAGCTTTCACTATTTCGATCATAATTTACTGCTACAGAATAAGATAAGAGTTTCATAGACCTAAGCAATTCCAGAATATAAACGCAATGGAGTATAAATAATCTACCGTGACTCAAGTATTCATGCGTAAGGCGTTGTTAAACACAACATGTATTGTATGTTGTAGAATCCTTCCTCAATTTTTTAAATAAACCATGAAGAGTAGCTTTCATTAGAAATTGCGCCTAAAAACACAAAGAAAAAGGAAACTATGATGATAGCTTCAGTCAATAGATCTTCAATTAAACAAAGAATAGGCCTGAATACTTTTAATGCTCTTGTTCTATCATCGCTCCCATCGAAAATAAATGAAAGTTGACATATCGTTCAGTTTCTCTTTGTTTCAATCAATGCAAATGAATATATCATAGCTAATTGTAGCCTTATTTGTGCTTGCAAATTATAGAGACCTACACTTTTTGTCAAGATGTTCTACTTCATAGCTAGATGGTTTATAATGTGATTAGGACTGTTAAAATTTCAACTCGCTTAAAGCTGTCCTTTGTTGCATAATTACGGGCTTTAAATCAATGGAATTGCCTGTGACTTGCATTGAAACAACGATGTGAAAATATTTTGCGCTTAGTGGGAATTGAACTCTTTATCTCTGTCGTTTAGCATAATGCTTGATACATTGATATCAAGAGTAAAAGAAGAGATTGGGATTGATGGAGAATCTGGTACATACCAAATTGATATCTTCCTTGTTTTTTTTGAATAAAAGCTAATCTATTCAACTCAGGTTCCAACATCACAACCGTATGGAGTTATGTCGAATCGGTTTCCAAAGAAATAGCAGCAGAGTCCAAAGTATCAATAACGCCGTTAGTGGACGAGAAATACAAAGCATTTCTCTGGAAATATCTTGTCGTTGAACCTGATTTGGAATTTTATGAAAAGAAATTGTCAAATGAAGAAGAGTCTTCTATGGTAACACAGCCTCAGGAGAGCGCAACTGTTGCTGATACATCTATGGAGGAAACAGTGACAGCAGCACCAGCGGCTTCAGAACTCAATGATAAACCAGAAGAATCATCAAAACCTGTAGAGGAAGATGCATCTAGCAAGAAAAGAAAAGCACCACCTACTAAGAAGAAACCCGCACCTAAAAAAGCTAAATCGAAACCAAAGAAAAAGCCAAAGCCTAAAAAGAAAGTCGCTGTAGGCGATTCTGATGATGATTTTGTTGCAGATGATGCTAGTAGTAGTAGCGAATCTGATTTTGACGAATTAGAAGAGTCCAGTGAAGAATCAGATCAAGAAGAGCTTTTATCAGACGATGATAACAGCAAAGAAAAAAACAAGAAGGTTTTTAAAAGTCAAAAAGACGACTTGAGGAAATCCAACCCCAAGTTAGTCACAGCTAAAGAGAAGGAAACAGGAAAATCAGAACTGCAAAAGATCACCAATATTCAAAGTCTGAGTTACCAGCAAGTCAATGAAAGATATGGCACTCGACTGTTTATTGTAGGATCACCGAAACTTCAAGAGGAACAACTTTATATGGGCATTCCTGTAAGCTCTATTTATCAATCTTGAAACAAATGCATTAATTTTGCTTATTTTAGCCTGGAACACATCTTTCAGTCAATTTGATTACTGTCTTGAGAGAAATCATCAAGACTCGTAAAAAAGGTCTCTATCAAGCCAGTGTCACCAAAACTTTGGAAATTGACAGTCGATCTACTGGTCATTACTGTAAAACATTGGAAGAAAAAGGCGCCATTGTTCGTAGTGGCGTTTCTATCAATAGTATGCATACGAACGTATGTATTCATATTCGTTTCAATGCTGAAAAAACAACAATTGATATGAACACAGTGGGCGATGACTCAGAGATGAACGAAGTTCCGTACAATGTGAATGCACACGGCAAAGTCTATTCGCAAAAGATGGTATTAGATGCTTTTGTCGAGATTGCTAAAGCTTCACCGAACCATACAGTTATTGCAAGAGATGTTTTGCATGCTTTGGTATGTTCTTCATTTGTATTTATATATATGTTTATTTATGAAATACGTAGGCCTTTGATTCTAGAAGAAAATCAGTAAAGAAATGGTTCAACCGATCTATTGATGAAATTTGCGTAAAAGGATATTTCAAGAAGCTAAATGTACAAAACAGAGGCAAAGGTGGCTATTTTAGAGCTCTTGAGATGATAAGAGAACCCAAAGGTAATAGGACTGACAAGCGAGAGTAACTGACTAAACACACGGCGCTTAGGCGAACAAGCTAATGAATTCAGTACAATGGCAGCTAATGAACACATTCAATTCCCTATCAAAATTGAAAGCACACAAAGCGTTGTTCCTATTATCCATATGCTCTCTGATCAAACACTAGAATCACAATGCTTTCAAGTGTTGCAGACAGCAGACATCAATGGCGCCACACAAAAAGATATCAGTTTTGCCTTAAATATGGATGAACATCGTATTCTAGGCAAGTTGATGGAGAAAATGATAGACGAAAAAACCAAAAAAGTGGGCCAATACTCTGTTGTTCGATTCTTAGAATTTGAAGGCAGACTGAAGCGTTATCGTTATTATACGCTAGCGGCGTATAAGAAACTAACAGAAAACATCGATGTCCAGTTTGAGCCTTTGCCTGATCCTGAATTCGATGAGTCCAAGTGTTATGAACGCAACATCTTTTTTGACGTGCCACACAACCCACAAGAGTTTAACAAATATCTTAATTTTATCAAGAAAAGCAAGTTGGATGCCAACATTTTGAGTCAATCCTTCTCTTCTCCCAAAAAAAAACAAAAGCAACAGGAAAACCACGAAAAAATCCTATCCAGAACAGACCAGTGGCTGCTTCCTCCAATACAGAAGAACCAAGTGCTGTTGAACTTCCTAACCAAACTCCTTTGGCTGACAACCAGGAACCCAATACAACATCCTCAGTTGCTGCGAATACTCCTGTTTCCAGCGCAGATGAAGGTGTGTCTACACCTGCTCCTGCAAAGAAGCGTGGAAGAACAGCTCAAGTATCGAATACTACAGAAAAAGAAAAGTCCGCCAAGAAACCAAGAAAAGCAACTCGTCAAACAACTTTGAAAGGGCACACACAGTCTGATTATCTTCTAGAACCAACTACTTCTTCCCAACCAAAGCTGCCAAACTCTGCTGAAGCTTCAATTGCTGCCAATTTGTCGAAAGAAAGAACGAATATGGCTCAAGAGACTCAAGCAAGCCAAGTTGTTAGTGATACTGGAAAAATGCAGACGAACCAGACAGTTGAAGCTGAAGAAGCTCCCTTAAGAATCACCAGAGGAAAGGCTAAAGAAATAGCATGTCAGAAAGAAAATAACAATGAGATTCTTCCGGGCATTCGATACAAAGGTAAAACAAAAAAGACAACAACTCAAGCCAAATCCTCTGCTATATCTAAAAGAACAACTGGAACTATTCCCCAGCCTGAACCCCTTATTCAGAATGAGTCAGTTAATGAAACTGAGACAGTAGTTCAACCAGATTTTAGAGAACAAAACGAACAACCTATTGAAAATAGACAGACTAGTCAAATTGAAGCACGTACTCAAGCAGAAGAAACTATTCAAGCTGAAGAAAATATTCAGTCTGCACAAGCCATTAAGCCTGAAATCAATGCTTTAAACGAATCCATTGTCCCACAGCCTCAAAATAAGCCTGCACGAAAGAAAACACTCATTGACTACTTTACAAGAACACCTAAGAAAAATGCTGCATCAAGCCGCTCTATCTCTGTTGAATCAGCTACTGAAGCCACTCCTTCTGGAGTTGTCACTGTTGAGGAGACATCAGTAGCCGTTCAAGAAGCACTAGTAGCCATTCAGGAAGTTAGAGATAATATTGAAAGCTCTTTGCAAACTGAAGCTATTCAAGCCGAAAAAGAAAGCACTGAAGCTATGGAGATTTGTGAGCCTTTACTCAATGAGTGTATTGATTCAAGCGAATCTGCTGTACTTACATCGACTTCAGAAGTAGTTGCTGTTGAAGAAACTTCTACAAACGAATTGTCTGCAGAGATGCCTTCTACAGAAAGCCCTTCTACAAAAGAGTCATTCACAAACGAGTCCATTGCGCAAGGACTTCCCAAAGATTTGTGTTCTCAAGTCTGTCGGTCATATTTCCGTGCCCGCCCTTCGAAACCAAAAAAAGTTGTTAACGGTGTTCTTCAGTACAGTCATTCATTATCCCATCAACTAAACAGATACCTTGAGAGCCGTATTCAAGTTATTGCTGCCATGTTAGAAAGTAAACCCATCATGGAAGTCAACAAAGACTTTCGCACTGAATATTTGAGACGTGCAAAGGAATTGAACATGACCACCAAGGGCACTGTCTGTAACAAAACTTTATGGAGAACAGCTCAGGAAATGGAAGCGCGCGGTATGGCCAAAACAAATATAGTTGCATGTCCATTACTGACGGGTGCTACCTTGGACAGAAAGACCATTGCTCGAGGTGATGTAGATCTGGAAGGTGAACAGTATCAACGCTTTGTTGATTTCCTCAAGGATAGTAAGGCGCTTAATACAAATGCGTATGATGCCAAAAGGTTCGAGGTTATTGAAGCGCCTGTTGAGCCATTGCATACACGTCTGGGTCATATGCAAGAACAGCTCAAAAATCTTAACAAAGACAGTGCTAAAGCGAAGGCGTTACAGGAACGCATTACGGAATTATCTAAAAACTTGGATCAATTCTCACGACCTGCGCGAGAATCTCAACACAATCTCTGGATGGTTATTGCCATGGAATACGGTTGGATTAATGCCATTATGCTTCGATCTAAAGTGATTCATGAACTGATGGTTCGCTTACTTGAAAAAGATATTCCTGGTGTTTGTAAAGAAGATCGCACTATAGATTCTACCACATTGATCAAGAATATGTCTATCACTATTCTTTGTCAGACTATCGGTTTATATTCACCTTCTCAGAGACTTATTGATTACATTTCAGATCCAGATAATGTCGACCATGTCTTTTCACAGATTCCACTTGATATCAAACAGGAGTTTTTCAGTGACCAGAACAAGTTTCGAAGAAGAATGCGCTCACTTTTCCAAATGTTAATGTATCTTGGTTTAATTACGCCTGTCTTTAGAGGATACGTGAAACCAGAAGACCAAAAGAAAATTGTCAACTATGCTCCTGCTTACAGAATTGAACGGGTTGTCAATATCGTTGATCGACGTATTGCTGGATCTCCCGTACGATACGAAAAGATAATCGACAACATGGACGACTTTGAATCTTACTGGAGAGATTTGCAGTATGTTTGTCTGAATCATGATCTCTCAAGCGTTGAAGAAAAGGATTTGGCACCTTTACCTGCAGACCCAGTCGAACTTCAGTTCCTCAAGACAGTTCTTAGTCCAGCTAATTGGAGTACTCGGTCTGTTTTCTCACGGGAACAACGCAAGATTATCAACAGCTATGTCAACAAGGCCAAGTATACAACCCCACTTTACGACCTACCTACCCTACGAGAAATCGCAGAAAAGGCAGGCTGCCAAATCTTTACTTTGCGATCTTATTACCAAAAATTACAAAAGGCTCTGGATATCAAATCAAAGGATGCTGAGTTGATCCGTCTTATACCTCGCGATAAACCCATTCGATCTCGCAAAGTCAATGCTAAAAACAGACTTGATACTTACAATGGCCGTCGTGTGATTACCATGAATTCCACGCGTGCTTTCCGTTTTTCAAGAGCCTATTTTCAAACCACTAATTTACCTCAAGTGGATCCTGAAACAGCTGCTTTGGCTGAAGAAGAAAAGAAGAAGTTTGCAGAGAAGCAAGCCAAAGGTGAATTACTGTACATGGATGACATGCAAGAATTGCCTGTATTGCCTACAAGTACTGCATTAAGTGACTTGCGCAGAACCCGCGTCAAAAGAACAGTCTGGAATACACAAGAGGATGACTTGTTGTTGATCTCCTCCATCATTTTAAGACACAGAAAGGGACGTTTCCAAAGATTCAGTTGGGCTCCTATGGGCAAAATCTTCCCTGAAAGAAGTCTAACAACCAGTAGACACCGTTTTGCTAAATTAATGCAAAAGCCTGTATGTCGAGAGTTTTTTGAGCTTCAAACACAAGTTTGGGATAAAATCTATAAAGAAGGCTTAAAAGCGGGCGAATTAAGTGATCCAGATCCTAATGATAACATAGACTTTGATTTAATGGGATTTGTAACTTATTTCATCCAGAAGATGTCAGAGACCGATACAAGGTACGATCACATCTACCTGAATTTATTTGTTAACTATATTCTTCTTTTATAGTGTGGAACAATTTGTCTTGCCTGCATCTTTAGAAGACTTTAACACTCACTTCCAAACAACTCGCAAAATCACTGGAAGCCAACGCTATTATGAAGACATCTTCCATAGCAGAAAAACAATGGTTAGAAGACAACAGGCTTTGTATAGTCAAACATTCAGTATTCGTAAATATGAGGAGAAACGTTACGATCAATCAGAAACTGCTATCGTGGAAGAAAGCAATCAGGCAAACAGAATGATGAAGATTCTTAAAACTTATGCTTTGGTATTGTAGCATAGATTATACTATGATAAAAACTAACTAGCTTTGTAGATGTGTTTAATGACACCCTCTGAAGTATTTGATCCCTTCTACTGTTATTCAGTCATCCAAAAGTTTCCTAAAGAATTACAAGACCGTGTCCTACTAGAGATGCGAAATGAAGGTGTGCTCATTTTAGCCAGTAACGATCGACCTATTCCGGGCACTAAATTTAGTCTGTCAAATCGGTTCGTAAAGAGCATGAATGGTGCACTTCCCGAAAAACTGTTTCAACAAGCCAAAGAATATGAAAAGTTCTTGAGTCAACAAAGCGGCCTAGTGCGTTTTACTTCTGCTTTTACCAGTAGTGGTATGATGGCCTGTGTGCTCAATCTTTTGTCTAACAATAAGGTAACAAACCCAGTCATGTATTCCTTTCACTGACATGTAGGATAGCTTTCTTTGTCTATGGCTAATTTTAACGATTACATGCAAAAAATCCAAAAAGCAGAGAGTAAATCCAGAATGATTGGTAAGTTGTTTCCCTTTCAACATAAGCGCACTGTACTTATTCTTGATAGATAAACGCTTTTTGAAGTTTGATGTTAATATTGACTTAAAGGACAATAGAGATCAGTTTATGCCTTATGTCCCTGTATTCGATAATCCAGAAGCAAGACGCATGTCCTCTTCCGAATTTGACGCAGAATTCCAAACCCTTTTGCAAGGTCAAGAAGATTCTTTTTCAGAGTTACTTACGGATATAATTGATTTGTTACACAAACAAGAAGCCGGTTTGGCATTGCATCAGCTAAGAAAACAAGTAAACCCTATTTACACAGACGATACCATGTTGCAAGCCATTCGTATCCTTTCTACCAATCGTCCTGCATTAGTGTGCCGGGTAGGTTTTGAAGCTGTTCGTTATGTTCATGCTATTTACTTGAGAGATTGGACTATCTCGACCAAGATACCACCCACAGAAGTTCACTCTGCTGAACTCAAGGAGGCCATGGAAAAAGCCAACCAAAACTATGACCCTTCTAAGCGAAAAGAATTGATTGTGCCTAACTTATGGACAGATATCAATGGCGCAGTAACAGAAATTGTCGTCAAAGACTGTAAGAAACTACTGGTTGATATTATTTTACGTAAACCTGGTATTACTGAAGCAGACATACATCGACATGTGATGAGTGCTCTAAGCAGAAGAGAACTTCAAGACCTCTTGAATTTCTTGGTTGAACAGCGTGTCTTAAGACAGATTCGCATCTCTCTATCCGGTTCAGTTCCAAAGAAGGCGTCTATCTTTGGTAAATCAAAAATGTCTCGCATATTACAAAACAATGCCATTGAAGAAGCAACACAATCTTGCTTTTGGGTTACTCAAGATGCTTTCTTCTGTATGGATTAAAATAGCTCAACGTAAATAAAGATAAATTACTATTAACGTCTTTAAGTTATATTCGCTTTTTTTTTTTTTGTTTCTTTCTCTCTTTGGTTTATACAAACAAAATCTCAATTAAAAGCATGAGCTTTTCTGATCAAGATAATGACTTTCTTGACCAAACTTCTTTAGGTATGTTGCTCCAACTTATTTTTTACTGACAACAGGTTGGTCTATATGAATCATACGATACAGATGAATACCAAGAATCTGAAGTTTTGGATACAATGTTTGCACAAGAACCTTTCCGTTCTTATCATCAGGTTGACTATTCAGTGAAAACAGTGGATGAACTAGCAAAGATGCAAACAATAGCAATTAATCATGTATCAAGTTTAATTGGTATTTTAGTTTACGTTGCATAAAGATTCTGAACTAGGATAGAGTTAAACAAGGATGATACACTTTTATTATTAGGCTATTTTAAATGGAATAAAGAAAAACTGGTCGAAAGCTACCTGACTTCTTCGGAGAAAACGCTACATGAGGCTGGTATATCCCTTTCCAAGACAAACATTGAAAACGATACTTCCATATGTGACATCTGTTTTGATCAAGATTCGGTTAGCCATAAGATGAGTATAGCTTGTGGTCATCTATTTTGCCAGACATGCTATGCATATTATGTAAATGAAAAGATAAAATCAAGCTTAAGCCCATTTGTCGCATGTCCTCAAGATGGTTGTCAATTATTTGTTCGTGAGACAGTTTTAAAGTCTTTATTAAATTCAGCCATGAAAATAAGGCAAGAAGATAAACAAAAATACGTTTATAGCTGATAAATATAGATACCAACATCTGTTGACTCAAAAGTTTGTGGATAACAACCCATTCTTAAAATGGTGTCCTGCACCCGAATGTGAATTTGCCATTGAATGTCATGTATCTTCCAGGAATCTGGATTTCATTGTCCCCACTGTGCGTTGTCGATGTGGATACCTTGTGTGCTTTGGTTGTGGACTAGAAGGTCATCAGGTAAATGAATTTAATTAGATGATATATCTTACAAGCATGTTTAGCCTACGCTATGCGCATTGGTCAAGAAATGGTTATTGAAATGTAAAGAAGATACCGAGACTGCTAAATGGATCTCTGATAACACAAAAGAGTGCGGCCAATGCTTCGCAACTATTGAAAAAAATGGAGGTTGTAACCATATGACATGTAAAAAGTGTCAGTATCAGTTTTGCTGGTTATGTTTGAGTAAAGAGAGAATTAGCGCTGATAGAATCTCATCACTTACTAACTACACTAAAGAGAACTGGTCTAGTCATCAAAACTCATACCAGTGTAATCGTTTTGCAGGAGAGCAAAACAAAGTCCATTCAGAATCAAAAAGTAGTATTGAACGCTATCTACATGTAAGTTATATACTTGAAATTTGGACTTATTCATCTAGTATTTTACGCGTTATACAAATCATGAAGAATCAGCAAAATTACAGCGCGTTTTATATGCCAAAACAGAGAAAATCATGGTTCAAATGCAACAAACAAATGATCTGTCCTGGATTGAAGTCCAGTTTCTTAAGCGTGCAGTAGATATTGCCTTTGAAAGTCGATCGACTTTAAAATGGACTTATGCATTTGCTTTTTATTTACAAAAATCAAACGAAACCACACTGTTTGAAGACAATCAACGCGATCTTGAAATGGCCACTGAACAATTATCTGAATTACTGGAAAACCCTTTACAGAAATCAGACATTGCTTCATTACGTCAAAACGTACTTGATAAATCTGTCTATGTCACTCAAAGACAACAAACTCTGTTGAGTGATACTGCAAAGGGTTTACAAGAAGGTAGATGGCTTTTCAATGTGGACATTTACTCTTAAGAAACATATTAAAAATTTTGTTCTGAGAATCCTTTATAGCTCGGGTGTTGATGAATTATATGGAATTTCAGGATGATTTCTTTATCAACTGCATAACTATCAAACAAAGCATGATTTATATTCCATCATTTTGTCTATACAACATATTTCTTTTGTCATTATATATATATTTTTTTTAGAAACTATCTGACCAACGATCTGTATTATGTCTTTTTTTCTCTTTTCCTATGCATGCATGAGAATAATGCAATTCAATGTAACCGAATATTCAAACAATAAACCGGAATATGACATTATTACTATTCCGACTATAGTATCAAATACGTACATAATTTGTGTGTGTATGCATCTAGAATTACGGAAAGCAAGTCGGCCAATGTTGAACGCATTATATGAATAATTAAGGTTTACACGTTTGAATTACCCTCAGTATAACAAAAAAAAAAGAAGTTAAAGGAAGCTCAGTTTAAGGCTTTCGTAAAAAAAAAAGGAGTTGACTGGATTCATTATTTTCTTATGACGAATGATGCCATTAAATAAACTTGATCTCATGAACCTTGAGTTGTTCATATAAATACGCTAAGGTAAATATTTTTGATCATTTAAGCCCTTCAAATGTCACATTCCAATAGATCGTCATTTAGAACTGCATCAAATTCAAAAATTTTATTTGACCCAACAGAATCTTATTATACATCACAACATGATCATCCCTATCAACCTTCTTCTTTTGAACATACTTTGTCTATTCATTCAGGTACTTCTGCTTCAGAGGGGTGTGAATCAAACCATACCGTCATTGAGGAATCTTCAGCCAACGAATACAAAAAAGGCAAAAACACTGAAGAGAACAATACCGAGCTGGTCCCGACCCCCACACATTCATCTGACTATGAACTAAAGACGTATCCTATTGCTTGGCTCCTGCTATTCTTTATTGTGCTGCTCAGAGCTGCAGTCGCTATTTTTGGTAACACCTTCAGTCCTATTCCTTCTGTAACAGCTGAATTTATGGGCATCTCATTATCAAGTATCAATTGGATTTACAACATCATGTCCATCTGTTATATTGTGGCAAGCTGCTTTACAAGTTATTTGTATCAAAAAATTGGCGTAAAATGGTCTGTAAGTAGCTCAAGACCATCATGATGCAGCCAAAGTTTTTGACTCTTTCTCTTTTTTTTTCAGTTACTCTTGTCTGGCGTTATTCTCTCTGCAGGCTGTTGGATTCGATGGATTGCAGTCAAAATCAACCCACCTTCGTTTCCTGTTCTTATGATCGGTCAAACCATTGCATCACTTAGCTCACCTATCAGTCTTAACATCATGACCATGGTAATATAAATGATTTCTTGTATGTATCTTGCTTACGTTGATTAGTTTTCCATGCTATGGTTTACTGAAGATAGAAGAGCTACTGCTGGCATGTTTATCGGTAAAGAAAAAAAAATACATGCTGTCATATTTTTGACTCACATCATCCTATAGTCTCAAACTATGGTGCTATTATTGCCATGTTTCTTATGCCAGCTCTTGCGACAGGCAAAGATAAAATTGAATTGACGGTAATTTAACACTTGTGTATCAACCTATCTCATGTATCTCTCTGTAGGTTATTGTTGTAGCATGTATTGCAACTGCCGCAACCATTCCCTTTGTGTTTTTTCCGACGAAACCTCCTACGCCAGCATCACGTCCTACTCAGCATCATCATGCAACACAGACACCCGAACTTACTCTCATGCAAGGAACCTTACTTTTGCTAAAGAATCCCCACTTTCTTATTTTGTGTGTCGTTCACGGTCTTAATGTAGGCTTATCTATTGCATGGAATGGTATCATGAATCAGGCTATTACGCCTTATGGATACACCGATAGTGAGATTGGTAATATCAATGCGATTGGTGTGGTGGGTGGTACTTTGGGTTGCCGTAAGTTCCTTATTTTTGTTAGTATGATGATTCACTAGACTATAGTTATGGCTGGTCCCATCATTGACAGAACAAAACAACACAAGACGTTGTTGAAAGTCATGGCACCTTTGATGTGTAGTACGTATGTGGCCTTTATTTTTGTGGGTAAGTGTCAAAGGCACACCTTTTTTTTTCTTTTTTTTTACTCAGCGTTTATAGTCAAGACAGATTCATTTGCTGCCATTCTTTATACTAACATGCTCAGTCAATTCTTTCTGAGTTTTATGGTACCTGTCTGTATTGAGTTGGGCGTCGAGAGTAAGTCCCAAGCATCTAAAACCTAGTTAACCTCCTCTCTGTTAGTCTCTTATCCAGTCGCTGATTCTTTGTCCACTTCCATTCTATGGCAATTCTGTCAACTTATTGGGTTTATTCTTGTGCTTGTGATTGACAAGTTTCGCGATGAACAGGGCTTTCCTCAAAACAATTTGTACAAGGGTCTTATCTTTCAAGCAGCCATTGCTGGTGTTTGTCTCATTTTTGCTATTTTGTTTGATGGTCCTATGGCACGAAGTGAAGCACTCAAACAGCAACAGCAACAGTATGATCTATCCAAACAAGAGAAACATGGCATAGCTCATCATTCGTCTACTGACACTATGCAAACATTGCTTGAAGATGGTGCTATCAGTAAAAAGCCTGTTAAAAATGATCATCGTGTATAAATGTATATATAAAATAATGATAATAATAAAGAACATAACTTGCGCATTGTACTTGTTTAGAGCTCATATGTCATTCACAAGATAAAGGTAATACATGCAAATCATTCTCTTTATAGTATACGGAAATGTAACACAAAAGGAGGTGTCTATCTCCTTAGAGCCTATTTTTTTTTTTTCATTCAAGGGTTGCTTATGTAAACATGAAGAAACTCTTTTGGATGTTATTCTATTGACATGGTTAATACAGCTATTTATCTCGGTTTAAAGCAATACAGTATGCTATTCAAAGAAAGAGAAAGGTATGATCATGACCAACATATGACTCTTGTACCATCCCCATCCCATGATTTGACTTTATTCTTGACAACAGTCACTATGTGTATTCATAAGAAATTCATGTGAGCTTACCAGAGAAAATTGCTTTTTCTTTGTTTGCAATGAAAAACACATTTACAAAACGACTGTATTCTACTGTAGCGGCCTACGCTCAACCACAACATCATCAACACTTCTATCTGAACAAGACACTCGACCATTACTACTCACAAAACCCAACGCCACTTACTTTACGACAACTCATATTTTATGAACGTCATTGTAATACCGAAAGGTTACTGAAATCAGCTAATTATGTTCGTACTGAACTGCCTATCCGTATTGCCCATCGTATCCGTGAATTTCAAAAACTACCTTATATCCTAGGCACCAATCCTCATATTGAAGCTGTGTATGATCTCTATTGGCAAGCATTTGAGCGTATTCGCCAAGTACCTGTGATTCAGACACGAGAAGAAAACGAAGCCTTTTGTGATCTCCTTCAGCAATCTTTGGATGCCCATCTTGTGGTGATACCTCAGCTAGCAAAAGGGATTCATGAATGCGAGCAACAATATGAGGGTATCATGTCCATGGACCGACTGGATCGATTTATGAATTCAACACTCAGATCACGTATCTCAAGACGAGTGATTACAGAACACCATCTAGTGCTATCCAAAAGAAAGAAATCGATATTCAACCTGTGTTCCTCACACAATGTCTTGACCAAATGTATTCACCTTGCTCAAGCGCATGCACTGTACCTGCAGAAACAAGAAGGGGGCCATACAGTCCTACCTAAAATACAACTGAATGGATCTGATACAGAATTTATGTATGTCTCTGACCATATTGAGTACATTTTATTCCAATTATTGTCGAATGCATTTCGACACTCGATGGCTCATCAACCCAAGGAAATCAAAGTCACACTCTGCTCAAATCCAACTGATGTCTTGTTTCGTATCTCTGATCAAGGAGGAGGTATGTCCAAACAAATGTTTCGTCATCTGTGGTCGTATGGACATGGTCGACGCTTTGGTAATATGGACAAGGTTCAAGAATTAGAAGCAAAACTGAATGAACATGAAAAAATGATTATGCGATTGGGTATTGGACTACCTATGAGTCGTGTCTATGCAGAATATTGGGGAGGTGATATCAATCTTGTTACGATGGAAGGATATGGTACAGATGCCTATGTTCGTATACCAAGACTAGGTACGACAAGTGAGAACTTGGGCGATCCTTTAGATGAAGTCATTATGTAACATTTGATTGGCTCAATAAAAAGGACACTAGTTTTTTTTTTTCTGTTCTTTATCTTCATTTCTTACATATGAGTTCAAGTAAAGTATGGAAAATGAATAAGAAACAAGATAATTGACCAGTACAAATTCTCTCTCTCTCTCTTTCTTTTTGATAGACTTGAAAATAGCTTGTGTTGTAAGTGTCTATAGATGTCAGATCGATCTATAACCTTATTATGTAGATGGTTGGTTTACCAGCAAGAGGCAAGACCTATATCTCTCAAAAAGGTAAAAGATAGCAACACACACGCTTTCTTATGATGATTAGTGTGTCGATATTTAACATGGTTGGGTATCAAGACAAAAGTATTCAATGTTGGAAACTATCGTCGCCAGCTCCATGGAGCCAATTTACCACACACATTTTTTGATCCACACAACTCAATAGGCGAACAACAACGACGTGAAGCAGCAGCAGCAGCCTTAGAAGACATGATACGTTGGTTTAATGAAGATCAAGGGATTGTTGCTATTTATGATGCTACCAATTCAACCAAGGCAAGACGTAAATGGTTATGTCAGAAATTGGGTGAAGAAGACATTCAGGTGCTCTTTATTGAGTCTATCTGTCAGGATGAAGCCTTGATTTTGGCGAATATTAAAGACGTCAAACTCAGTTCGCCTGATTATGCGGCCATGAATCCTGATGAAGCAGCCATTGATTTTAGAGCGCGTATTGATCATTATAAGGAGCAATATGAAACCATTACTGAACAAGAATTGACGTATATCAAGCTTATCAATGTCGGTAGTCAGAATATCATTAATCAAATTCAAGGCTATCTTGAATCACGTATTGTGTATTATCTGATGAACCTTCATATTGCACCTCGAAAGATTTATTTCAGTAGAGTAAGTAGATACATATAAGAGAGAGAGAGAGAGAGAGAGAAGCTTATAACTTTCTTCTTTTTTTTTTTTATGTAAGCATGGTGAATCACAGTTTAATCTATTGGGCAAAATTGGCGGTGACTCAAACCTATCAGAAAGAGGTCGCCTCTATGCTAGTAAATTGCCTGAATTGATCAAGACAAATTTGGGTGATCAGAGTCTGACTGTCTGGACTTCAACCATGAAAAGAACGATTGAGACAAGCGAACAACTCGATTACCCTAAACTTCAATGGAAGGCTCTAGATGAATTAGATGCTGGTGTGTGTGATGGTATGACTTATGAAGAAATAGAACAAGAATATCCTGAAGACTTTGCCAACCGTGATGAAGACAAGTTCAATTACAGATACAGAGGAGGAGAAGTAAAGTCTAGCCCATTGATTGTCACTCATTTTTGTACAATAGTCTTATGGTGATGTTGTCCTAAGATTAGAACCAGTGATTATGGAACTAGAAAGACATGAGAATATCCTTATCATTGGCCATCAAGCCATTCTTCGCTGTATTTATGCTTATTTTATGAACTATAGTCATGAAGATTTGCCTTATATCAAAATCCCACTTCATACAGTGATAGAATTGACACCTAAAGCCTATGGCTGTGAAGAAAAGAGATTTAAAGGTAACTCAAAAATAAGGTTTCCTTGTATCACACAATGACTTATTAATATACATCAACTAGTTGACATAGAAGCAGTAGATACACATCGCCCTAAAGTAAAGCGATCTACTTCTATAAGGAAATTAAGACCTTCTCTCAAGATGCCTGCAGTGGGTGCAAGTGGTGAAATCGTAAGGGATCCCATGAGTCCAATTATCCCTATCAGTCCACAACTGTTCCCTAAATCTTCTACTTCTACTGCGGCAACTCCTAAAACACCGTTAACCAAGCTTGATTTAGGTGATGCTTATTTATCTTGATAGTGATAATGAGAAAAATAATAATAAAAAACAACCAGCGTTCTTTTAATTATTAATTTTTTTTTTTGCTTCTTTTTCTTTCTATCTCTCTCTATCTCTCTCTCTCCCTCTCTCTCTCTCTCTCTTTATTCTAACGATGTCGTCTGTATTTGTACCCGATAATAATAATCATGGTTCACCGCAGAAACAACCAGAACAAGCAAGACCTAAAAGACCAAGAAGTAGTTTAGCTGTAACTATATCTATATATTCATAAAACTCGGAGGTCTAACTTTGAATGTAGTGTATTCGCTGCCGTAAAAAGAAAGTCAAATGTGATTTTGTTCAGCCAACGTGTGGCCGTTGTGCTATTGCAGGCTTACCTTGTAGTTACGCCACACCACCTCGTAGAGTAGACGGACATGCTTTTGATCAACTTGGCAACCATGTGGAAGAACTCAAGGAACGAATGCAAAAAATGCAATCTGAACTCGCCATGATGAAGAACAACTTGCACCCTTTCGCTTCTTCTTCCACAACTACCAACGACGATATTGTGGTGGATCCAAACGCCATGATGATGTCTGATAATAACATGGCTTTGGCCACGTCTCATCATAACACGGAGCAATCTGTCACTTGGAAACTATCACTGTCCCCTTCTGGTCTTCGGATTGACACGAATATTGCCAGTGTCGCTGATCTTTATCGGATCTTATTAAACGGTATCAGTCAACTGAACATCAATAATGAACCGACCACTAGTCTATTTAACCCTGAAAGTTCATCCGCGTCAACTGGTACACCTCTACAAGGTCAAAAGAAGCAACCAACACCATCGCAACCTAAATCAACAATGAAAAGAAATTTTGGGTCAGGCAATTACCTAGACAACACCATGATGGACTACAACAATGACAAGGGTGGTCGTTTATGGGAAGTGGATGATAATGAAGCTAGAAAAATTCTTCAAGAAAAGAAATCAGCAGAGGATACTTTACCAAAAAACGTATTGGATAATCTGATGCATACTTGCTATCATACGTGTTTCTTGGCTTATCAGATTGTGGACAAGGATGCATTCATGCAACAATACATGTCAAAAGAAGGATTAGAACCTCTTTTGGCGAATTCTATCCATGCCTGGGTATCTAAACACGGCTGTATTTACCACCATGCCAACAATGGTCATTCAGCAACCACAATGGGCGAATTTTACTTTAAAGAGGCACGTCAATCGCTTAAGCGCTGCTTTGATATCAGTAGTCCCACTACTATTCATGCCTTGCTTAACTTGTACATGTATCAACTCAGTAGTGAAAGATCAAGTCTGGCCTATCTCTATATTGGTCTAGCGATTCGTATGGCTCAAGATCTCAAGTTCCACAAGAAGGAGCACATGTCTGCTGATCTTAACCAGCGTGAAACCAACAAGCGTCTATGGTGGTCTGCTTACTGGCTTGATTTATGTGCTGCCCTTGAATCGAACAGACCGACCATGGTCGATGATAAGGACTGTGATCTAGACTATCCTGTTCGCCTAGAACACGAAGATGATGAGACAGGCTACCGTGTTCATTTTGCTGTCTATTCAATCAAACTGATGCGTATTCGTAAAGACATTACAAAGCATTTGCCTTCAGAACAATCAGGCCAGTCTTTGTTGTCTGCTATTTCAAGGCTAGAGAATGCATTGACCAACTGGCTTAGTGAATTGCCGAATGACTTGCATTTTGATGACCAAGCCAGCGTGTTTCAAAAGACAGGATCTTTTAGGGACGAAGCCTGTCTTATCCTGAACATTCAGTACCAAACGACTTGGATTATGCTGCACAAGTTCTTTTTGCCTAAACAAGATCAGACGGCTACACCCGTGGCTTTACTGTCTCTGAATATCTGTACGAAAGCGGCTAATTTGATCACACGTATGCTTAGCATTTATGCTGCTAACTTGAATTGGTGTCAATTCTTTTATGCTATGGATGGCATTATAGCCAGTGTGACGATTCATCAAGTGAATGCTCAAAGTAGTGAAAAAGAAGTCTCTTGTTTGGCACAACGTAACCTGATCATGACGGCTAATGTCCTGAAGGAATCTCCCTTGATGTATATGGTCAGAGTATGTGAAATCATTGAGAGTATTGAAGGCTTTTTGAAAAAGAATGGTCTTTCTTCTAACCTGCATGATTTACCTCCTGTCAGTGAAGACTCAATTAACCAACAGTCGATTTCTTCTGTCTTTCATCCTGCTGTGTTTGATTCCCAGGCGAATGTCATGCCACAGCCTACGAATGCTTCTTACACTGGTTCCTTGTCGCCTTCTGTTCATTCTCAACATACCATGATGAACTCACCTCAGTCTCAACACTCTAATCATATGCGTGTGCCTTCTCAATTGACACCCATGTTTCAATCGAGCTCAACACAACAACAGTCTTCACCTGCGGCATCATCAGCGTCTACGGCGACCCATACTACTACTACTACCAATACTACCACTGCTGCTGCTGCTGGTCAGCAACTCCCTAAACCACCTGTCAACATGTACAATGATCCTAACATCATGGTAGATTCAAACTTGTTTTTGAATGACCCTACCTTGATGGGTTTCAATATGGCTGCACCTTCTCAACCCAACACAGGCGATATGAACCAACTTTTATTGAGAGATATGGGATTTGATCTGAACAATGAGAGAATGTACAACATGTTTACACCTCGTAACACTACTAATACCACCAGCCATTCTTTTCCTAATAATGCACCTTACAGTCAGTTCAACAACAATTTTAACAGCTTTGAAAACACGTCTGCCACGCCACCACCTGCCACGACGACCACGACTACGACTTCTGCCACAAGTTCATACCCTCACTTTTTGAACCATCCAAATGATTTGTTTGGATTACAACAACAGCCACCCACTGCTACTTCTCCACAACCACCTCAACCACCACCACCATCATCGCAACCACCATCACAACCGTTTATGGGTAATACACCATTTGATCCTAGTTTGTTTGGTTCCATGAATATGGATCCTGCTACTATGAGTGCCTTACTTTATAATAATGGTATGCCTAATTTCAATGCATATCCTTCAGGCAATAACCCAGGAGATGAAAATGATTTATTGTATGCTAACAATGGAAGAAAGAGAGCACATCGTGATTGGGAAGATACTGCTTAAATAAAGTAAAATTTGTCATGTTGAATTTGCTAGAATCTTTTTTTTTTTTTAGTATTTAAATAGACGACGACGTATATACATATATATTTTTTTTTTGTTTTTTTTATTACTATTCGTTCAAGATGGCAGAACTTGTTCAACTTTATGTCTATGATTTATCTCAAGGACTTGCACGTACCATGTCACTTCAACTGACTGGAAAGCAAATTGGTAGGTGAATAGAACAAATAACAAATAGACGTTGATAAAATATGTAGATGGTATTTGGCATACTTCTGTAGTAGTGTACGGTACCGAATTTTATTTTGGTCAGGGCATTATGACCTCTGTTCCTGGGGGTACACATCATGGACAACCCTTACAGATCATTGATATAGGCGAGACATTTTTACCTAAAGAAGTTGTGTTGGAATACATTGATAGTCTTCGATCTGTCTATACGTAAGTAAAAAAAAAAAAAAAAAAAAAAAAAAAAAATAAGACTATGGTCATGATTAGACAATCAACAATAGAGCTGAGAAATATCATCTTTTGGATTTTAACTGTAATACATTTTCAAATGATGTATGTCAATTTTTATGTGGCCAATCCATTCCAAACCATATCACGGGTCTTCCTGCTGAATTCTTGAATACGTAAGTACAAGCAATATATTAATTCATGCTGACATTTGATGGGGTGTATATATATAGACCTTTTGGAAGATCCATGTTGCCTATGATCGAAAACATGTTTGGACAATCTCGGTTGAATACCGTACCTTCTTCTGCGTCTTCATCTGTGCCTGCAGAAGCGGCTTCCTTATTACAGCATGTATCTTCCGCTGCCACTTCTGCCGCACCCACTCAAGTGGATCCTGTGCAGATAGCTCATTCATCCACCACTGTAGATCAATTAATTTCAACCTATAAAGCCGTAGTGGTCTTTTTCACTTCAGCAACATGTCCACCTTGTCGCATGATCAAGCCTGATTTCGAAACCTTGATTCGAGATAAAAACACACATCCCAATCAACCCATCAAAATTTTAGGCGTTGTCATGGATACCTCCATGGCAACAGGTGCTTCAACATACGGCATTACGGCCACACCTACATTTCAGCTCTATCTGGAGGGTAAAAAGTATGCTGAGTTCAAAGGTGCCAATTATGCAGAACTCAAGAGTCAAGTAGACATGCTATTGTTTGAAGCATATCCTCGTATGTGATTCGATCTAGAGTGATGTACTTACACTTAAAATAGCTCATCCTCATCGCAAACGGCTGCTTCGATCCATTGTGGATCATCCCAATGTACCTATTTTATATGCTCAGCCTGGAAAATGGGACATGATTTATACCAAACTGAATGGGTTCTTGGCGACATTAGACCAGAATCAAAAAGCCATTGTAGAGCAATCAAGACTCTATTTGGAGAACAAGCAACAGACATTGGATATGCCATCATGGACGGTGTTTGTAGGTAAAGTAATGTACGTATATTTATGACATCAGTCTGTCTCACCTGTACCATCCAAAGACAACCTAGTAGGGACGTTACCTGTAGAACAACTCTTTCCTTTATTTGATATCATTCGCTCACTCTTATTGAATCAAGCTGTATCTGATTTTTATGTGCATGATCGTAAGTCAATGGAAGACCATAGCTAGGAAGACTCATATACAATAGCCACACCCTTGGTCAATATTATCAACCTTGTTCACAGACATCCTGCTAAAGCAACATGGCTCATGATCCTTCGCATAGCCTGTAATATCTTTTCCAATCCTACTCTCTCTACCACCCATTTCACCTCCAACCTTGCTGCTTCTCATCGTTCTCAATTGACACAGTTAGTGATCACCAGTTTACTAGCTGAAGATGGACAGATAAGACAAGCAGCTGCCTCATTAGCCTACAATTGTTCTACCGTCATTGCTACCGAAAGACAAAAGAAAGAAGAGGGCACTTTTGTAGGCATGGCTGAACAAGAAGACGATGATTGGCAAGTCGAACTATCCAGTGCCATGGTAGATGCATTGACCAAAGAAATCGATGAGGAAATCGTGCATCGTTTATTGGCAGCCATTGCCAAATGCTTGTTTTTAGCACCTCCACATACGTCATCTGTAGCCAACCTCTTGTCTGCACTCGATATCAAGAGTATCATAGAAGAAAAAAAGACATCCAAAGTGATTGTATCTACCAAAGTCTTGGGTTTAGCAAGAGACATTATAGAATTAGTACAATTGGATGAACAAGAATAAATATATTTTTTTAAGCTGATTTTTCAGTGTCTAGATAATTAGGATTGGTGGCTAACTTTCGAGACAGGTTATCATACCATGTCTGAAAGGTCTTGAGGGGTAAATAACCATTCTCTGTCAACTGACCCAAAGGAATAGCATGGACAGGCATGGTTTGAACAGTAAATGAGGTGACATAATTATACAGGTTTTCCAGCACTTTGCCAGCCACTTGGCCTACTTGAGATACATTGGCGGTTGTCTTCATCAGTGCAGTTGACATATTGGCACTTTGTAATGTAGCGATCTCTTGTTCTACCACTTGTATGGGTTCAATTGAAATACCGAGGGTAGCTGGTGTGGAGACTTGTGCAGTAACAGCCGATTCTTTTGTCTTGAGTCGAAAAATAGCACTTGGTTTCTCATTGGACAATCTACGGATGTCAGTGTTGATCTCATCATTATTGGGTGCACTTACCCTCCCAACATTTGCCATTCTTTGTTTGGCCAGAGTAAATGAACAGTGGCTGCATAACCAGGTTCAAAAGGGATCGTGCCAAGTAAGAACACAACAATGTGATTTATGTTTTGAGCATCAGAAAGTTCAAACACGTATTTATTCACGTCCACTTGTTGCAAGTTAGTTTGTACCTAAATATGACATAGGCATTAGAAAACAACGCATCTATAGTATTGTTCTTTACCAAACGTCCAGCAGCAATACAACCAAACATAACAATAAACAGAAAAAGAGTAAAAAAAAAAAAATCCAGAATTTTCTGTCTTGTAACACACACACATATATATATATACGCATTATGTTATGTAATCATTTTATTTACATGTCATTATCGCTATCAGAAAATTCACCTTCTTCTTTAGATACACCTGTTCTTCTGATCAAAGAGAAATAAAGAGGGCCATAGGTAGTACGATCAGGAGCAATGAAATAACCATACTTTGTTCTTTCACCAATGGGTAATTTCATTTTGACTACTTCAATAGGAATCTTGCCCTTTTTCATCATACGTTCCACTACTTTATCATTCTCAAGTGAACTAATAGAGCAGGTACCGTATAAGACAAGACCATCCACACGCACTGAATGTAAAGCAGCCTTCAAGATGGATAATTGACGTTTGGCATTCATCTGAGTTCGTTTAGGTGTCCATAATTCAAATTCTTTTTCGTCATGTAGCAAATGGCGTTCAGAGGAACAAGGAGCATCCACCAATACTTTGTCATATTGTTCAGGCTCACCATAATAACGGGTGCCATCTTTACCCACCACCGTACTCATTTCTATCATGTTAGGAGGTATATAAGACTCAATCACCTGTCTTAGGCGACGACGACGATCCGAAGCAATTTCGTTGGATGTTAAACGGCCATATTTAGGATCAAGACGTTGCAAGACAGACAAGGTCTTGCCACCAGGAGCAGCACAGATATCCAGTACATGATCTTCAGGCTGAATATCGAGTACTTCGGTCGACAACACAGAAGCTGCATCTAGGATATAATAGTCGGTAATATTGTTGTTGTCCTTCGAAGGTGGAGGGAATCGTGATTGCGATTTGGATGCATAACAAGGGATACTGACAAAATCCAAAAGTGTCAGATCATGCAATGTATCTTTGAGTTTGTGCTTGACATCGTCGACATTGGCATACTTGTTCATCATCATGCAGTGACGTACGGGTTTCTTCAGAGCTTCTAACAAGACAGGCCAGCGTTCAGGGCCCCATTCTTCTTCATAGTATTTGTTGAATGCGGCCATGACAGCTTGGCGACGTTCAGTCTCTCGCTGGAGCGCTTTTTCTTTCTTTTTGGAAAGAGCTGGTTTTTTTTTGTCCTGCTTTTTGGTGCCTCTTCGACCACCTTTTTTCTTCTCTTCTGTGTCAGACATTTGGTCGAGAAAGTGAAACAGGTGCTTTGGAAAACGAAAAATAAAAGGATTCAACAGTCACTGTGGCTGGCTAAATATCATCAAGCGATTCTACTTGAGGAACCAAATGGCATTCTTTTCAGAGAATCTTCGTCATAACAACATAGCTTTCAGAACTTACTCAATTCAAGCCATGGCTTGATCTCATTACGACGGCAGTCATCAAAAGAGCAGGCGAATACAAGTATATACATGAAAATAGACCATGATTTGATTTTTCTACTACTTGGTAGTACAGTTTCAAGGATCTGCACGCACTTCTGGTTCTTCCCAGTCGAAGTATGCTATTACCAACACTCTTTCTTCAGGCACTATTACGCCTTATATTGTCGGTTTAGAGAAAGATAGTGTATTGATCGATATCACCAACATTTATGATGTGAATGGCCTTAAACAGTTTCTTGGGTCACTTAATACCAATGAAGAGTACTATTTCTTTGGTACTTTACTTGTTGAGTGCAAGTATTTGCAGAGACGCTTTATTGAAACATGCTAGGATATTAACTTAGAAGTATACAATAAGTTGATCAACACCGGTTTGCAGATGGAAGATAATAATATTATCAAAGGTTACCGCAGCTTGCCCCAGAATGCGAAAATTGCTCGAGTTAAGGTTGAACGACTCCCCTTGATTCATCCTTCAACTCTCCGCGAGCAAATAACCAAACGTTTTTGCCTTTCTGGTGAAATCCTGGATCTGGGATTTCATATGGACGGTGCTGTATTTTTCGGCCAGGGCTGCGTCGTTGTTGATCTGAACAATCCTTACAAGACTGAGCCTGAGCAACTTGGTCGAGTAGTGGATTGGCCCGAATTTGATCGTGAACTTCTGCTTACGTGGGATGAAATGCCCCAATTTTGCCGTTTTTGTCAAAAATCCGACCATTGTCGAGCAGATTGCATGGAACTCATTAGTACTCGTCGTTGTTATAACTGCAATGAGCGTGGTCATATCAGCCGTAATTGTCCTCGTCGTAGTCATGGATCAGGCCACTCTCCTAATAAGCGTATTGGGATCACAAAAGACAAGGCTAGTAAATCAGGATCCAACCTGCCCAATGAGCAACTGGCACAAAGTGCGAAGCCTAAGCAAATTGTCTCTCCTGCTGCATTGACTACCGTTCCTCTTAGTCAAATAGCAACCGAGACTATTTAAACACTTTCAAACGATATTACAGTAGTCGAGCATGAATTGATGGATCATGAAATGAAAGAGCAAGGAGATAGTGAAGTAGAAATCATTGACTCCGATGGAGAGGATGATGATGAATATCTTCAAAATATTCCAAGCAATAATCCAACCCAAGAGGCTTTGGACTTAGAAAGGTTTATCCAGGAGCGTAAAAAGATCAAACTTAATCATGACGATGAGAGACATAGAGCGGTACCTAATCATAATACAGGTGGATCAACAGGTACCTCTCCTGACTTTCAATAAGATAATCTATGCCTAAAGACTCTATGCAAATTGCCACCTTTAATTGTCGTGGCCTTACGAAAACTTCAGATCCTTACAAACAGCCCTTGTTCATCCGCTTTCTACGTTCAACTAAATATGCCATTCTATGCTTACAAGAAACACACGCATCTACACTTAATATACAGAAATAGCTCAATCTCAAGTTCCAGACTAAATCTAGTCTTTGGACAGAACACTGTGGCATTGTTTCCTTAAAATCTCACTACAAAATTACAGCACATCCCACCATCAATTCTACCAATGGCCGCTTTCTCTTAGCGTCTATCGTTCATGCCTCTGAACCCTCCATTCCTTTTATGTATATCCTCAATATTTATGCTCCTGCTTATCGTAGTAGTCGATCCACATTCTTTCGCGCACTATCTTCCAATCAACCATTAATGTCACATTTACGGTCAACGTCTTTGCCTATTATTATTGCTGGAGATTTCAACTATGACATTTACCGTAAATCCAACATTAATCCGTGCTGGAATGATCTACTTCTTACTTCAAGTATGAATTGGCCTCAAAAGCACATGATATGACACAAGAAAGCGACCAAGTAGAGATGGCTTTCTTTTGTGATTACTCTTTTATATGTTGCTCTATTTTTCCAGGATAATTGATTGAGATGGCACCATTGAACAAAAGCAATGAAACAAGAAAATAAAAGACAAAGAACACTCCTCACCACTGGTATTAGTATAAACAGTAGACATAGCTCTAAATCATAATAACGTTTGCATATAAAATCTTCTTTGAAAGAGGAAGAAAAGTATACTTGACTTGTGTTGGCTCATTAAATGCTTTCTATTTATCTAGTCTTTGCATGAATTAAATTCCAAAAAATAAAAAGGATGCTTGGTTCTTTCAGAGTCTAAACCAAAAGGAAGGACAATGATCTGAGTTTTATTGGTGTAAATAAGACGTGTTCTTTTTCTTTTTATTTCTGCTTTTTTTTTTTATACATTAAACATGGATTCTGACGATGATCTTGATTGCCCTCTCTGCATGGAGGAATTTGATATTGCTGATCGCAACTTTAAGCCTTGTCCTTGTGGTTATCAAGTAAGTGTAGAAAACTTGAGGCATAATTGATTTACCTGAAAAAAAAATAAAGATTTGTAGATTCTGCTGGCACCATATCAAGGAAAATTTAAATGGGAGATGTCCTGCTTGGTAAGTACAAAAAGATCAAGGTCTTAAACTGATCTGCATAGCCGTCGAGAATATTCAGAAGAAATGGTTGAATTTCAACCCGTGAGCGCAGACGAGTAAAGTAATAGTTTATTCACTACATGGTACTTACTTGATTTTAGATTACAGCGTATTCGAAAAGAAAAGCGTGAAAAAGAAAGACAGCAAAAAGACATGGAATCAGCCAACCGGCGACATCTGTCTAGTATGCGTGTAGTTCAAAAGAATCTAGTTTACATTATTGGTTTACATCCTCGTCTAGCTACGGAAGAAGTATGTCTTCCTACTGCGACTTTTTTTTTCTTTTTTACTAATCATATTAGGTGGTTCGTTCGCATGACTTCTTTGGTCAGTTTGGCAAGATCTCTAAGGTAGTCATTAATAAGCGGCCTTCTCTTCCTGCTTCTCAAATGACTTCTCAACCAAGTGCTGCTGTCTATGTGACTTATTTTAGAAAAGACGATGCTGCTAAAGCTATTGCAGCTGTAGATGGTAGTGTGATTGCTGATCGAGTTGTTAGGTAAGGTGCAAATGGGCGTATACGCATTTGATCTAACTTGAGGGCAAGAGCTTCGTATGGTACCACAAAGTATTGTACTTATTATTTGCGCAACATGACATGTCCAAATCCAAATTGTCTTTATTTGCATGAACAAGGCGAAGATATTGACACTATCTCAAAGGAAGAATTGGCTACAGGGTAACACAGTATAAGATAAATGCTATGTTTGTACTGACATGAAATTAGCAAACACCATATGCGTGATATGCTGTCTGTAGATGAAGAAGAAAAAAATCGCAATGAAGCATCGCCACAACGTCCTGCACTACCACTACCACCACCACCACCACCAGCTCTTTCTAATGATGATTTCCCTGCTGTTTCTTCTTCCAAGAAACTGACGGACGATTCAGCTTTACCTGCTTCTGCTTCATGGGCTAAAGTAGGCAATGCAACTAGTTCACCTTCTACACCCATCATGTCAGTCTCAGATGCATTTGGTCCTAGTCTATCTGATGCTGCGGCTGCTTCACAACAAAAGACACAATTTCCTCCTATGCCAAAACGTAAAAGTGAAAAGAAGAAACGGAAAGAACAACAACAACAGCAGCAGCAGCAGCAGCAACAACAACAGCAACAACAACAACAGCAACAACAGCAGCAACAGGTGCAACAACAACAAAACACTCTATCTGAATCCTCTACTGCGTCCTCTCCTGTTTCTTCATTCGAACAAGGTTTAACAGGATTTGTATTAGGACAAGCATACAGAGATGTATGCCCACTTCCTTCAGAAACAGAGTTCGATAAACAACAAGACACAGACGAATTAACATTAGGCGTCTCTGTTTTACTTTTGAATGACGAGAAATCTCTAGAAGCAAATTCAGAACCTGTTCAGTCTACTCCCGTGCCTTCAGTAATTGATTTCTTGACTTATTCTACACCTACACCCAAATACACTGGTTTGTTTAATCCCTTTTCTCATATGGCTATTTTGGTAGGCCAGTCTGGAAACAAGGCTGCTTTAAATGCTTTATTGAACAGTAGTTCTGGTCTAGACTCTCCTGTTCGTAGACATTCGAGATTTGGATTTGCACAAGCATGACAATAATAATAATAAAAATAAAAATAATAAAAAGAATTTACAATGTAAATGGTTCAAATGATATTCCTCCATTCCTATTAAATTCAACCCAATGTAATCTGAGGGCATGTAACAAAGCAGATAAACCTTCCATAAGTAATAAAATGCTTATGGTCAATACAAACCACAGACTGAATTCAACCACAAGGCCCAAGACAGCCTTGTAGCTTGTTGTATTAAACCAAATACGTAGGGTCATGATGCTTAACACATTGGATAATTCTTGCAGGTAGGACATAAGTTGTGCATAAATTAAACTGCGCATCTTTATTTACTTACGTGCGTGTGCAAGAGACAAAGCCCAAAGACGAAGATAAGAAGCAGTGTTGAATATACAATTTAAGCAGAATTCAATGGTATGGATTGTCTGGTATATCAATACCTGAATAAAATCAAACGACTATCGATTTCTTAAAAAGAAGCCGTGATACGTGTGTCTTACCTGTGTTGATGTAAGTAACGCATTTTGCTTTTGATGCTTATATCTGAGATAGAAAGGTCTAGAAAGCCACATACATGGAACATAAATATATGCTAATACAAGCAGCGTGATTTGCACAAACTTTTGATGAGAAAACAATGCTTGGTCAGGGGGGACAACACCAGGGGGCAGAAACATATAAATCAACATGTTCAGTAGACTAGGAGGAGATTGCTGGACTTGATACCAGTCGTTAAGTCATTTAAGGACAACACAGACAGCCAAATAACCAAAAATAGATTCAAAAAAAAAGGATTTGAGGTAGGAACTCCAGCATAATATAAATTCTTTCTTCAAAGTGAAGATAGTTGACTACATTCAAACAAATGACAATGGATATCCAGATTAGACATGAGTTTTGAATTCAGTAGCAAATACTTGCATGAACAACTGCTTTGATAATGGCTAGCTTTATTTTGTATGCATTCGAAAAGACCAGATAATTAGAAGTACCATGTCATCTCTAGACAAAAATCAGTACTCGATAATAAATAGACAACTTACAGGATCAATACCAGAAGGATAAGCATATCCACTCTGCAAAAGAGTTGTTTCATTTGTTGAATAGTTTGCAGGTAAATCAAATTCGCTTGAAGCCATAAACAAAGACAATGAAAAAAAGTCATTGTATACCCATCCAGTATACATAGAGAAGATGCCCATCATTAACAACATGTATTTTCCATGATAAAATATCTTGAAAATCTCATCTTTGATTTGACACAACTGTTCTTCATATACAATCAAGTAAAAAGCAAAGCAAGTCAAAAGAAATTCATGGCCTAAATCACCAAACATGATACCAAACAAGTGTAAACAGGCCAGGATTGACTTCCCCATATTGAGTAATACCATAAGTGTCCACCAGCTCTTGAAATGGACGAGTAAACTTGTTCGTTGGGTGGCAAGTAGGAGGAGTGCGATGTGTGGATGGCACCATGGTAAGAATAGGCGACATGGTATTTTCAAGAGTTACTCTTGTAATGGCTGCTTGGACCATGTCGACTTGGTTTTTAGCACACCAGGCTTCTGCAATCATGCATTGTCGATTCGGATCAAAATTAAACATGTTCATGGCGCAGTAAATTGCTTTCTCTCTATGAACGATGTTTTTCTAATTTGCTAAATGGTCTACTATATCTTTTAATTCTTCTTGAGAAATATGTCTTGCTTGATCCAAGGCCTATCAAGAAAAAATAAGTGGAGGTATTTTAAAAGATAGAGTTACAGTATTCAGATTGTCAATGTTTTCTGCAATCGCCGTCAGTTTCTTTGAACGTTTTGATGCACTGACTTCAGCAGCGTAGGCTCTCCCGTTCAAACCATTCAAGATGCGCTCGCATTTCTTGAGAAGTTGCTGACTATGAGTAAAGACCGTGAATGTAACTTTATACTCGGTTTGGCTTGGATTAGATGGATCCGTGGCTACAGGCTCAGGTATAGTAGCAAACTGAATCAACAGATTGCCACGCGAGACTCGCCAAAGAATACGCTCAAAGGTCATAGCTAAATCTTTAGAAATAACACCCATCAAGTAATGAAGACGAGTGAGTCTATCTGTTGACGATGATTCAATATCACGGTTTGCTTCATAGTCTACAAACAATGGACCCATATCTTGCATGGACTGTATTCGAAATAGTTTGTATTTATCTTCTGCCTATCATTGTGATTGAATAGAGCTTTTACGTCCATTGTTTTTACCTGTTCAAAAAACATAGCAGTTTGTATTAATACATGACGAAACTCAATCAACTCTAAAAGTTGGTGTTCCAGTGATTGATACAAGTTCTTCAACCCACTTGTACGTTGCTTTTGGTCTCGAAGAGTATCTAATAAATCAATGATAGCTTGTCTTGCATAAGAATGATGTTCTTCTGATGTGGGCTGAACCATGCCAATATTGGCTTCTTTCATTTTGTTTTTTGAGAAAATCTAACGCGCTATAATAAATACGTTGGATTTCATGAGCTATATATACCACAGATGCTTTTCATCTCATTGAGCATTCGTATTTCAGAAACAAAAGTGCGTTGAAAAGTTGGTTTATCTTTATTCAACTAATAACTCACTAAGTGTCTCTAATTGGTAATATGTACACTTACATCCATAAATTGGACTTTCCCTTCTTGTCCCAACTCAGACACACAATCATGAGCTAGTTCAACCGGAATAAACAATTGAACAGGCACCATTTCTTCAAAGCAAAAAAGAGACATTCTGATATGGAGAAAGAAAAAAAAGGGAAAAAATAAAGGAGAACAGAAATAGGGTCCATGTTGATCAGTGATATACATGATTGACATAGTGTCTTTTATGATCTGAATGTAAGCATAATTTTACTGTATTCAGCGACTCGACAATTGAGTTCAAATGTGTGTAAATTATGCAAATATTGTGTGTCTAGAAGCTGATGTCCTGTTCTAATGTTTCCCCTTTTTAGGGCGTGATTTGAAAAGATTACATATCAATTAGATTATAAATATTTTTTTTTTTTGATTCCGTGTTTCTTATTTTTTTCTTTCTTTCATTTAAATATGATTAAAAATATTGGCAAATTCAAACAGGTAAGCTGGTCCTTCTCTTCTTTCTCTCTTGCTCTTAGAAAGAATACAAGTTGAACGGATCTTTATTAAAGAGACCTCTTCTTTATTTCTTTCTTTTTTTTTTTATATTTCTTGTTATTTTGCGGAGTTGTTTTATCATATTAAGACTTTCTTTAAATAGTGGACAGAGGAAAAGCTGGGTAACGCTAAAATCACCCTGCAGACAGAAGATTTCCAACGTCTTGAAGTCGAAACTGAAAGAAAACGTATTGCCTATGAAAAACTCCATGCTGCTGCTTTTTTATTACAAGCTCAATTGCTTAAGCGAAAAATTTCCCCTGAAGACAACAAATCAAAAAGAATACCCAATGATATGCTTGGTGTATGTATGAATAATTATGGTAATGAGTTTACAGACGAAACTCCTCTTGGTAAGTTCCCTTCTTGTCGTCTAGACTTTTTTTTTCTTATTCTCCATCTAGGTGTGGCTAGTATCAATTTTGGGCAAGCTCAATCCAAGTTGGCTGTGTTCCAAGAAGAATATGCTGATGCCATGAAGACTGTATACCTTGAGAAATTAGATGAAGGTCTCGCACAATTTAGAGAATACCAACAATTACGCAAGAAGCTTGAGTCTCGTCGACTTGATTATGATTCGAAGCTAAGTCGTTTACAGAAATCGAAAAAGGAAAAGCCCGAGCTAGAACAAGAAATGCAAGCAGCTAAATTAAAGTATGAAGATTCTGAATACGATGTGATTCAAAAGATGGCTGCTTTACAAGAGTTTGAGGTAAGAAAAAATGTGAAGGGGGAGCTATTTACTCATGCTTTTTTTTTAGGATGTGCATTGTGATGTTCTTCAACACTTGTTAGATATTCAGATGGAATACTTTAGTCACTCATTGGAAGTATTGACTGAAGTTCGAAATAACTGGGGCCATCGCCAAACTGCTCCCACGAGACGTATGACAGATTTGTCTCGTACATCAAATAACTCTTCTGTGGATGAAAACGCACCAATGAACATGCTGCGATCACCCGTCGTAACGCCTAGAAAACTTTCAGTAGGCAGTAAAAATGGAAGTTATGACAACACCCTGACTCTACCCGCTATGACCCTAAGTAACTCCAACACAACAAGACGTATGCCCCCTCCTGCTCGCAAAAACTCAAATGTCAGTGACGACTTCCAACGTACACCACCACCTGCTTTGCCCAGAAGACAATGTAAGTAGACATAAAATAGCGATTGTTTTTTCCCTAAATCGATCTTTGTAGCACTACAAGCCGAAGCACCAATGAAAAACCAGAGAAAAGCAACCTATGAATTTGGAGGTGAAAATTCAGATGAACTTTCATTCCGTGTAGGAGATGTGATCCAAGTCGTAGAAGAAGTGGATGAAGGTTGGTGGTTAGGTGAGATCGCTGATCCAAATGGTACTGTTCGTCGTGGTATTTTTCCTGTCAATTATACAGAAGCTGTTAGCAACGGTGCTGGTCCACCCATGCCTGCAAGACCTGTTTTATCTTCTCAGCATCCTTCACAAAGCTATATTCATGAAGAACCAGAAATGATTGAAGAAGAGACAGGTTCACCTTTTGGAGATCGTAGTGCCAACAATGGTTTCTCGTATATCAGACCTAATACTAGTAATCAGCCTAGTCGTACAGTGTCTTCAAGCACCATTGTTTCATCTCCTGCAAGTTCACCCGTACCTCAATACAAGGTAGCCACCACAAAGAGAGCTCCACCTCCACCTCCACCTTCTTCCACTAGACCCAATATGGTCAACTCGAGAAGTTCTTCAACTATGAAATCAGTGCGTACAGCACCTTCCACACCACAACTTCATGTTACTCAAACGGACAGTTATTTTGAATCTGCTGTTGCTTCTTGCCAAGAGTGTGGTTGTAATGATTTTACAGCTAATGTCTTTAAAAAGGGTCATTGTAACAACTGTTTTCACAAGCATTAACAATAAAAAAAAACTACATAATTCATGTCGTACAGTGTACGCCACAAACACAAAGCTTTCGTTAACACGATGAGAAAGTACATAAATTGAAACTAAAGCGTTTGTATTACTTTGAAAGTTGATAGCAAAGGCAACAGAAAAGGTGTTATAGACAACGTACAATTGTTATGGATATCTAGATTTTGGTCTATATTCGACACCAAATCTTGAATAGCACAATGGTGTTGATTGTATATAAAAAAAAGAAGGGGAGGGATAGTCTAGTTAGCATGTTTAATAACCATATTATTACCATTTAATTACTTGTATAAGAATATTATGGATTTGTAGTGCAATGTGATGTCTTTTGTATAATATTTTGTCTTGAATAAGACTAGATTGCTATCTTGTGTATGTCACATTAAAAAAAGTCTTTGATTTGTGAATTTAACAAAATCTCATATTGAAAGGCCTTACCTCCAGGTTAGACAACACAAAGATAATTATTGAGGAAATGTGCTAATCAAATACATTGAGTTGTAATGAAACACGACTTGCTGTGTTGCCTTCTTATTAAGCAGAAGAGTAGCAAAATATCAAGATGACAACAGACTAAGGTTAGTAGAGGACACACATGAAAAAAATCCGGCTAGTAACAGTTCTACCTTTCTGCTGGTCAAGCTGATATCTCCTCTTGGTTGAAAAATGACATGTGAAGAGCAGGAATCAAAGCTACAATAGCAATGAATATTAAAGTTGCTGAAGCGAAAGATAAACAAGTGGTACAATTCTACTCCTTGCTGTAGAAGACTTATAATTTTATTTTATATTGATTGTTATCAGATTCCCCCGAAAAATGCTCTGCAAGAAAGATTTGGAGAAAAAAGGAACACTATGAGCTTTTATTGCTATATATTAACCGTAAATAAAGCGTGGCACGGAGAGTTTGTATCACTTTGCCTATGTTTTTAATAGTGCGCTTAAAGAAAAATATTTTTCCACTTTGTATAAAATTTTTTTTTTTTTTTGGTTTTTCCATGGACCATATATACAAGCTTTTTTTATAAGGAAATGAATAATAGTAATAATAATAATACAGATATATATGAGAAGGAAAGGTCAAAAATATAGGTGATGCTGAATGAAAACGCTTTTTTTTAATATCTTGAATGTCTATCAGAACGCGTTAATTGACGAGATGAAGGAGAGGGCCTAATGGCAAGTGGATGTCTGGATGATGGATATGAATTCATGTTGTTGTTGTTATTAATGTTTGTTGAGTTATTCACTATGCGACGAGGCTATTCAAGAAGATTAGATTAAGAAGGCCATAAGAAAGAACAACTTACCATAGTGTGGGATGCAATTTGTGATGATGAAGTAGAGGATGTAGATGATAGTGACAGACGATTATTGTAAGGGTAACGACTATCATTCGAGTTGTAAAACCTGCTACGCTCATGATGGTAGCCACCATTTGTATTGGCATTGTACCGAGAAATCGGTCTACTGAATTCAGAATGACTAATACTTCGTGATCGAATAACGACAGGTCTTGCTTTTAGTGAACCGTCTCTACTCTGTGATCTTGATCTTTCAAGAGGGTGAGGGGTACTTGAAACAGGCTTTGCCGGTGATGTTGTAGTAGCAGGAGGAGCAGGAGACGAAGGGGTAGGAGGAGGACTGGCAGGAGTTGTTGCATTCATCTTTGGCTGCGATAATAAATCTTTCATGGCTTGAAAAAGCTTATGCTTTTCTTCTTTAAGTAATCTAATTTTTTCACGAATCTCTTCAGGAGACTCAGTAGCGGCAGTAGTAGCAGCATCAGTAGTAGTATTAACGACAGGAATACTAGAGATAGTATCAGCAGTACCATCGATAGAAGTGGGTGACTTGGCGTTCAGTGATAAGACAGGAGAAGGAGGTGATTCAAGTATATTAGTCGTCGAAGAGTGCATACTCAGTAAAGAATCTGATGTCTGTTCTTCTTCAAAAGAGCAGGACTCAATAGGAGGGGATGGAAGGCCGTTATCGAGATGGTGGTAAGGAAGGATTTTATCCATATCATGCTTTGAAGTAGGAGGAGTAAGAGGAGTGTCTTGTCGATGTTCGTTACGTTGCTTGATACGTTGCATGATAGTATAGCGAATAGCGTTCATATTTGTAGGAGGATAGAATTCGTATTGTTGGGCTGCCATAATGATTAAGAGAAAAGTTAAAAAAAAGAGAAAAAGAAACAAAAAGAAAGAAAAAAAAATCCCTCTATTTATTTTAAAATGAGAATTATAGTGTGTATATATTGCTAAAAAAAAAAAAGAGAACAGAGTCAAAGATTCGTTTATTTTGGGGAGGAGGCGTCACGTAGAGTTAATTTAGCCTCAGTCATCTAATCTTTACCATATTTGTGACTTTTTCGATAGTGCATTTACACTTTCTACTATACACACGCCTAATGTACATACATACACATTTTGTGAATAAAAGAAAAAGCATTAATAGACTGGTACTCAAGAGAAGAAGTAAACAAGAAAGATATCAATTAAGAGACCAGAACTCAGATAGAAAGCCAGTCAGGAATAGTGTATTTAGAGAAAGAAAAAAAAAAGATGTATCACCTTACCCAGGATAAAAATAATATTCAAGTAGGTTGTAATACAGAAGACAAAAAGAAAAAAAAGCAAAAAGTTCAAATGATTTAGTTCAAATGCATGCAAAAGGACAAGGATGCAGCATAGAGCGTTCTTATTTTGCGTTCTCTCCTTCTCTTCTCCCTTTCTTACTATTATAAATGTCACGAGATTTTCATTTTTTTTTTGTCATAAATTTCGATTGACCGCGAAACTCTTTACTCATATAAAGAGCAAAAAGTATTATAAAGTCAAGCTTTGTTATTCTTGTTTCGTTCAGGAAAAGATATACCGATTGTTCAGCAAACTTGCAAAATCGAAACTTAAATATATATGAAGTATAAAGAAAAAAAAAAAGAAATTAATGTTTATTGACTTCATTTATAGTTGAAGAGAATGAAAAAATTTTAGCCAGAGAAAAAAATTTTTTTTTGTGTTCCTCCAATCAAAAAGTATTTGTGTTTATGTATATCTTTTGTTAATGATGACCAAATCGTAATATGAAGCAGGAGGAGGATAAGGACCTTTGAATACCAGTCTAATAATCTTTTGGACAAGTTGAGCCATTCTCTTTGTTTTGCTCTGTTTTTTGTTCTCTTTTTGTAGAGGTTCTTTTTGAATATGATGTGCTTTCAACCAAGGATGAAATAAGATGAGATCAAATGAGGCACGATTATGCTCCGGTGACAGCATTTTTTGTATTAAGTCTCTTGCTTCTATTCAACCTGTTAGATCTTTTTTTTTCCTTCTTGTCTGATTTTTACCTTTGGATATCTGCTTGGGTATCTCAGGACAATGAGTCATTCTTGTATATATTTCTTTGTCAAATAGTCCTTGAGTATAAAATGGATATCTTCCTATCAGCATACGAAACAAAGAAATCCCCAATGACCATATCTCAACATGTTCATAATCAAAATGAGAGTGAGTCCACAATTCAGGTGCTAAATATTGTAATGATCTATAGCAAATTAATAGATCTGTTTGGTGTATCTTACTTTACCCTCCAAATCCTAGGTAATCTTCTCTTGTACCATTTTGCATGATAATAGTGATTCCCTTCATATCATTGTCGTTTTCGTTGAACAATAGATACATGTCTTTTGGAATATGTTTGGGCTTTTTAAAAAGATCAAATGCTGTTATGACCATTTCAGCAAACACAGTTTTCGACTCTGCTTCGTTATATTGAAGAACAGGATCAAACCGCGGCTCGCATGTAGACGCTTGTGCTAGCCATTCAGGAATAGGAATATACCTATGATGATACTCTTCTTCGAGAATCTTCTCAACATTTGGTTTTTTGACTTGCGAAATAATGAGATCAAATCTGTCACTTGAGGACGATGCATTGTTCAACATATTTCCTTCGGCTGGATGACGAGATTTTGAACTAGAAGTATTTGTTTCTGAAGTTTCTTGTATAGGATACAAGTCTCGCGAAGAAGAAGAAAAAGACAGTACAGGTTGAGTGGGAATAGTCGAATCCTATTTAAATGCATCATTGTTGATGTTAGTCTCCTCATTTTTTCTAATTTACTCAACAATCAAAATTTACCTTGGATTGATGCTTGGAAACAGGATCTGTAAAAAGGAATGGCAAAGGCGGTTTATTGGGTGAAAGGCTTTTCCAGTCTTTTATGTCTTGATCATGTGGGGCTTTTTGGTTTAGAATGTGCTTAAGTTGAGACCATGATGTCTTTTTTTGCTTATGATTGCTAATTGGCATCCATCCGATATGCCTCTTAGTTTAGAGGCATATAGACAATAAAGGTGTCGAGTCGAAAAAAAAAAAGGAAAGAAAGAAAAAGAAAACAAGAAAAAAAAACTGCTAATGACATGATATCAAATCATAGAAAAATTTACATATTGGGCAAGTTCTATTACATCTGTGGAACAAATCTCGGATTAGCACTGCCTTTTCTTTTTCGGTAAACACTGAAGATAAAATCTTGTCTAAACAAAAAAGAAAATGTCAACAAAGGAGATTGGCATGTCTACTTTGTTATCTGATTTTTTTTTTTTTTTTGCATATCAGATCAAGAATATCAGTGGATTATGATCATGCAAAGTATCGATTGAATGTACCAATACATCCAAGAATGATCAAAATTGATATAGAAATCTTTCGCTAGCAATTATGTATATATAGCATTGAAATTGACTATTCATTCTGAAACTTGTACATAAATTAGTTATGATTAGAAATACTAGCAATAAGAGTGCGATAGTAAGTTGCACTTCAGGAGCTTTTAACAATACAATGTAGACATACGGCAATAATGCACACAACTAACAAGCTCTCTTATTAGAAAAATTCATATCAATAAGTTCCTGAAGTCATGGTATAAAGCCTCAATCATATAATCAATGATATTTAGTATTTTTGATTCTGTAGTGATGACACTTGGGAAGAAAATGCCGAAAACAAAACGAATACGTGTTATTGCTTGAGGCCAAAAGAAAAAGCTTATTTTAGAGTAAAAGGGGCAAAATAAAGGAACATATACCGATCCAATTAACTTCTTTAAAACTTATGATTGCGTCACCAACTAGATTCAGGTTCCGTAGAGCGAAACTGGCAAGGGATTAAATGATGGCCAGATCCTTTTAGAAACTTTTTTTTCCTCTCTTTTCTCAACCAAAAAGGTAAGACGTTTGTGAACAAAAGTACCTTTTTTTTTCGACTAACATTCTGTTATTGTAGATTTTATTACATTAAAAAATGGGTGGAGCTAAAGCAAAGACTTACATGGGCTGGTATGGACAACATACTCAAATATGATTAATATACTAATATACAATAGGTGGGGCCATATGGGTGGACCTACCCAAAGAGTAGGTGGAATATTAGAAAAAAACGATAGACAGCTAATTTACATCTATAAATAGGGTGTTGTTACCTACCTTTTATCTCCCTTTGAACAAAAGCCTTTTGCAGGTGCTGCCCACAACGCTGTTTTCAACACTGCTCGCCGTGTCACCTCTCAAGTTCCTTACGTTGGTGTCGCCTTTGGTCTCGGTTACTTTATCTACACTAGCGCTAAGAGCAGACATGCTTACCTCACTTCTAAGGCTGGCCATGCTGCTGAAGGTGGTGATCATTAGATTGAATGCAATTAATATACGCAGACATACATACACAGACACATACACAAACGCACACACATACACAAACGCACACACTGTATACGCAGCACCAAGCAATAAAAAAATTATCGATCTATTTATCTATGTCTACATATTGAGAAAGAGAGAGAGAGAGAGACAGAGACAGAGAAAGAAAAAAATAGAGGGGGGGATAGAAACGACTTGAGTTTTATTATATTTACAAAAAAAGTGTTTTTTAACGTTTTGCTTTTCTGAACAAAAAGACAAAGAAGATAAAGGCAAGACAGTTAAATATTGTGTAGGCACACAAAATACCAAAGTCTCGCCATCTATTTGAGAAGGACCAACCAATTCTTTCTTCAAAGTAATCATTACCTGTTGAGTATTGACAATAATTACAGGAACCTGTAGCATCAGGATTTCCGAGATAGCCTGGGCCACCAGATTGAAAGAATTCTGACATATAGTCTTGGCAGGACTGTCCGGAAGGCGCATTAATCACAATATAATCTGAATCCGAACATTGTACTGGAACACCAGCCATAACATTGACTACTAGACCTTCAATCAAATAGTGATAAGGATCGAGCCAGTACATCCATGCACTCCAGAAATGAGGCATCTGGCTTGGAGGTTGTACAATACCAGCAAACAGAATCAAAATGGAGGTAAAGAAAGGATTAATGACAGCAGCCATGGGTGGTGTACTGGAAAAGGCAGCAATCGTGAAACCCAAAGAGACAGAGTAGAACAAGAAGACGATGAAATGAATGTAAAAGAAACCAATACGACTTGAGTCGTTTTGTAAACCAGCAGTCCAGTAGAAACAGAACAAAAAGATAGTACCGAGCACAATCAGATAAGGGATTTCAACCAACAAGCAAGACAGAGCAAAAGGTGCCCAACCATAGTATTTACTGGCATATTCTCTACGGAACCACATTCTTTCCTGCATAAATCTTGGTTGAGCAAGAATGATCAAACTGTTGGACATTAAAAGGGTAGTAAAGACAGAAAACATTCGATTTTGCATATCAGGAGGTGAGTTACCCAACTTCCAGAAGGAGAAACCAGAAATAAGACCAATAAAGCAGACATTGAATAAACGACCCAAGTTGTAAGTAGGACAACGCCACCAGGAAACATTCATACGTAGATAAACAAGTTTCAATTGTTGCCACAAAGGAAGAGCATAGGTAGTCACTTTACGCTTTGTATCATGGTCTGTAGAGGCATGAATTTCAGCCAGTTCTTGTTCGAGTCGCTTAGCTTCAGGAGATGTCTGCCAAATTTCAGACCAATCCTGTGTCGAGTTTTTTGCAGCAGTACCAGCACCAACACATTCCAAGATATATTCGGCTGGATTGGCATTAGGAGAACATTTAGGACCATTGTTACGTTCAAAATATTCAATCATCGTTCGAGAGTCTTTACCAATTTCACCAAAGTAGGCAGTTCTACCACCACGAACTAACAAAAGCAAGTGATCAAAATGTTCAAACAAAGTAGCAGAAGGTTGGTGAATCGTACACAAGACAGGCCAGCCAGCATCAGCAAGTTTACGAATGAAACGCACAATATTATAAGAAGACTGAGCATCAAGACCAGACGTAGGCTCATCCAAAAAAAGTAGCTTAGGTTTACCAACTAATTCAGTAGCAATGGTCAGTCGCTTACGTTCTTCGACAGAGATGCCTTGTCCTTGTTCAAGGTCACCTACAAGGGCATCACCAATCTTTGACATTTCCAACAGTTCCAAAATTTGTTCAACATATTCATCTTTTTCTTCTTTAGGTACTTCAGCAGGTTGACGAAGATAAGCAGAAAAACGAAGGGCTTCGCGCACAGTCGCTGCAGGATTATGAACATCCATTTGTTCACAATAACCAGTGATACGTTCAAAGTCATCAGCGAGTTTCTCACCATTCAGGTAGATATTACCCTCGATTTTACCGATCGTTTTTCTTCTAGCCAAGACATCTAGCAATGTAGTTTTACCTGCGCCAGAAGAACCCATCAAGGCAGTCAAGTTACCGGGCTTCACAATACCGCCTACGTCACATAACAATTGACGTGTACCCCCTTTGACAGGCACGGTGTAGTCAATATGATGCCATGAAAAGGTAGTACCTTCAGATACAGCTTCCATCTCTTGATCATCAGTAGTAGCTACTTGTTGCATCATTTTTTCATCAGATTCAGCCTCAGGCGCGCATCCTCGCTTATAGACTTTTGTAACAGAGCCTTCTTTTTGAAGATCGACATATTCCATAGCAAGCGCTGTAATGACAGTAAAGAAAAGGAAGAACAAGACAACAGCAACAAAATTGATCCAACGTTGCCAGACATAATAGCCATAAACTTCTTCTAGATAATCATCACCTAGGACATAACTAGCACCAGGTTGAGCACCAGGGAGAAGACAAGAACGGTATTGTTGATCTGTGTAAGAGGGACCATAAGGTACACCAGAAGCGCCTTCACAGCTGAATTGCAAGTTTCTCATTTCATTGGAAAGCAAGGCTTTGTAACCATAGGCCAAGGGATTAATCCAATAAATCCTAAAAAATCAATGTGTTAGTGCCTTTCAGAGGTTAGAGAGGACTTACCAAAAGAGCCATGGATGCATCTGCTTGTAAGGGATTTGATAGCCACAGTAAATCAAGCAAGCAATAAGCAAAATACTAGACAGTTGAGAAGCAGTAAAGAAAGTTGGACTAACGGAGCCCCAGAAACGGAAGAAACCATTCATACAGAGATTGGTAACGACAAGAATGATCATGAACGTAAAGAACTAATGGGCATTAGCATTGCTTTCATACTGTTGCATATAGCTTACTCTTCCTGCTTCAAGTACTAGACCCATCATAAAATAGACACAAAGTTCAAAGACGAGAACTTGTATAATAGCCAAAGGAATATCAGCAACAACAGTAGCAATGTAGAAAGCAGAAGGATGGTACAAAGCATAATGTTTGTGTTTTTCCAAGACACGACGACCTTGCATGAAAGCTATAACAAAGTGTCAATCAATGAGCATAAAATGCATGTTAAAATTTACCTGCTAGTTCAGATTGAGCAATTAAAGCATTAAATAACAGAGAAAACAAGAAAGCACCACCACGAGAGAAGGCACCAGAGGCGTCAGTAGGCATCATAAAGAAACAAGAAGCCATGATAAGACCCTTAACAACAACACCACCATAACGAGACACAAGAGCACCTTTATCACCAAAGATCAACTGGAATTGACGAATTGTAAGGGACTTGACTTGTTGGTAGTAAGTAGCAACAAAGGGTGATCGTTTAGGAGCATGCTTTTGGTGGGCTTCAACAAAGGCTTGTTTAAAAGCTTCAGCAGGTCTATCTTGATTGATTCGATTTTCATATTCATCACGTTCGTGAAGCATGTCTTTATAGAGTTGAGACTCTTGAAATTGTCTTTCAAACTGCACTGCATTGAGGGGGACCTTGCCATCAAAACCTTCACGCACTTGGCGTTCATTCATATTACAGAGGCCCGTTAAGAAGTCAGGTGTGGATTTACGCTCAGGACAGTAGAAGCCCATATCAGAAAAGAATTGCTTAGCGGTGGCAGTAGGTCCAAAATAAAGAACACGACCTTCATCAAGCACCATGACCTTATCAAACAAATGGAAAATACTATCAGAAGCTTGGTATAAAGTGGCAATGGTTGTCTTGTTAAAAATGTCTGTCATGATACGTAGTGATCTGACATAATCCAAAGCAGAAGAAGCATCTAAACCACGGGTTGAACAATCCCAACAGTTAATAGAACTACGAGTTGTCATTTGTTCAGCGATTGAAAGACGTTTTCGTTCACCACCAGAAAGACCGCGGACAAAAGCATTACCAACCATGGTATCCATTTGTTTTGTTAAACCAAGCATGTTACCAAGAAGATACAGGATTTTATCAATAAATTCACCTTTAGATTCATTAGGAAGACGCTTTCCAGGAGTCTTGTTTTTAAGTGCAAAGCGAAGCGTTTGTTTAGTGGTTAATGTTGGATAATGAAGATCTTCTTCTTCGTTGTAGCAAACTTCGCCTCTAAAATGCTTGCCAAATTCTTTTGCTTCAATACCACCATATGACACTTCGCCTTGAATATCAGTATATGATGCACGCATATTAGCAATCACACGAAGTAAGGTTGTACAACCAGCACCTGGACGACCCAACACCAAAAGCATTTCACCTGCTTTACAAAAACCGTTATTGTCTTTGAGGATAGTGAAGTCATGTCCCTTATGCTTTCCCCATTTCCAAAATTGAACAAAGTCAGACAGAACAGAAAAATTAGTTGGTATCACTTTCGCATCAGCGCCTAAGCCTTGCACTGTCAGATCTTTCCAAACGACGCCCATATTTTTAGGCTTTAGTCCTGCATCCATGATTTGTGAATGTTGGTTGGTAAGAAATTCTGTCAAGTCAAATTCTTTTTGTTCTCCTTTTTCTTCATCAGGAGCAACTGAGGCATCGCCCATAGAAGGACCTGCTGCAGAAGGTCTTCTTTGGGATTGTCTTGTCATTTCTCGGCGCACGGACTCATATTTTTGCAAAGCACTATCAATGTCTACAGCATTGCCTTCAGATTCACCATAACCACCTGTTGTTTGGCGAGTATCCATTCTTTTTATTTCTGTTTGATCAGAATCAGAGTTGTCATTGATCTCTTTTAAATGTTCTTGTTCTTGCTGGCGTAGATTATATTCATTGTCGCGGTCAGGGTAATTATCCCTAAAACTGCGAGCTGATGGCATATCCATTTTGGCTCAACAATAATGAATTAGACAAACAATATATACTGAAATAAAAAAAGCGAAACACTCTTTATAAAAAACAAGGCCACATTTTATAGACGACATGGCATGACGACGTCAATGGCAAAAATCACTACCGAATATCTCTCTTATTCTAAAACCAAATCAAAAACCCCGCTGTTCTGGAAACAACATTTTGATAGTAAGCCTAAATCATTCATCCACGCATGATAAGTCCCTTGTTCACTGTCTGAGTAGAACAACGACAAAAAAAAAAGCTAGACCCTAGGTCCTTTTTTGTTTATAGAAAGGCGCCATATGCTGTAGGAAATGATGCTAAAGTATCAAACGACAATAATGCGCAACTTGTGTTACCATTCTTTCTACGTCATGTCATACTCTGACTAGCAAATAAATAGAAAGAACTTGTCTTGAAAGTAACAGTAAAATCTCGATAGAATGAAAGATGTAATACGTAAATTTATCTGGAGCCGGATTAACATATTATCCTTAAACTTAAACAAAATTATTGGCCTCGGTTTTCTGCATACATCAATAATATGTAGATAGATCCGAAAAGTCGGCAGTAAAGAGAGGAATGGTGTCAATACCACATATTTTTAGATCGATTGTCTAAAGTGAAATAATATATCCTTACATGTGAATCTATTCAGAGCAAATAATGAGAAAGCGATCTAATCTTTTTTTTTCTAGAGAAAGCGTCCACATCTTGTCCAGAACTGGTTGCTTTGTTCAATAAATAGAACCCTGTAGCCAGTTACGTAAGAAGTTACAGCTTGTAGTCCACAAAGAATATTTCAATCTACTTGAAAAGCTTTATAGACAGTTCAGGTCAATTATGATATATTCTATACTTTTGTACATATAAGAATATTCGTGGTATGTGCCGGCATATGATATGGTATCAAAAGAAGAAGCAGGAAGAAAGAAACAGAAGACAGTTGTTTGTCATTGATAAAGCTTTGAAGGGAGACTATCCTCTGCCACTTGACATGTTGATCATAATGATGGCGTTCGTGTTTCTTGGGAGAGACCTTCAGGTTAAAAAAGGCGAATTTGCCATTGTCAGAGGATGAGCTTGATTAATAAACACCTAGTCGACAAAAAGTATCTTTTATAGATAAGCTACTGTGTTTCATTTCTCATGGTTCTGTACCTAAAAATTAGATGTGCTTTTGTCAAGCTATTGTAATATACTACGTATGCATATCACGGCAACTCATATGAATTCACATGCCATTCAATTGTTATCTTATTTTTGCATTTGTAAAACAATTCCATCCAAGTGAAAAAGTGATAATAAAAAAGGTTGATGATAGAGGCAATATTTTTAAGTGTATATCGTTTAATAATTGAAGTATTGTTTGGGTACTAAAGGAAAGCTATAAACATTGACGCACTTAAACAACTGATCAACTCATATTTAGATATGAATTATCAATCAAATCAGTGATGATTGCAAACAAACAGAAAGGATAAGAAATACTAACGCATTGCTGTCTTTTCATTGGATAATGTTTATTTACGTACAAAAAAAATTAATTTTTTTTTTCTATCTCTGCTGGGTTCATGAGCCCCCTTGTTGTATGGAATATAAAAAAATAATTGCTGGTTTAAATAATGATCAAATAATTTATAATCTATCACGAGAGTACCTAATAAACAAATAAGTATATACATTCGCGTTTACTCTGATGGCTTACTTCTTGTCGAACTTTTGGTTGACAGTCATGAACTTGACTTGAGTATCTTGATCAATGTTTTGCCAGGGGTAAGGGTTGTTGGTACGATCCCAAACAACTTCAGGACCTCTAGCGAGACGGGTGAGATAGTAACCAGCAAGACCACAGGCACCACCAACGGTAACGAAGATAGGAACAACTTCATGCTTGTACCAAATACTCCAGAAGGATTTCTTAGCAGCGTTAGCAGCAGCACCGGCAGCCATTTTGATATATATATGAAAAAGGGGTAATCTTTTCTCGAAGCGACCGAATAAATTTGCGTTTTTATAGTTTATCATTTTTCAAAGTCAGAATAAGTTTCACTCCCATTTTGATATTTCATTGGTAAAGATGGATGAGATCGAAATTAGAAAGCTAAACAAAGTATCCAATCATGGCTGACATGGATAAAAAAGAAACCCACTTAAACAAGTTTTGCAATCACTTAAAAGAAACAAATTCAGATCCTAAAAAGCCTTGGTATTGAGATATATGAATAGATATATGCAGAGATATAAAAAGTCTTGCATTATCAGTCAGTTTGTTTTAAAACATAAACCAATGTTTCAAACTGCAAAGACACTACCAGTTAAAATAATCCTTGAATTAACAAAACAAGGACAATGCTATTTATATGGAACACTATAAGTAATAAGATAATGGCACCTCAATCAGTACTTACAGGATACTGATTGGGTCGAAATTAAAAAGTGATTATACATTTGGAAAACAGTACTAGTATGTTTCAATTGCATAAATAGGTTTGAATACATAGAATTTTTATTGGTTCTTTTGCTGATCTTGCAAAGTAGAAGGTGCTACACCAAACTCTTTGGGTGTAGTTATGTCTTGTTCAACACAAATTGATTTAATAGATGCATAATGATGAATCTATCAAAGTAAATATAAACCAAACTCTATGTTTAGACTTACAGCATGAATGCAACAATAAAATAATTCTCTACCAAACGAAGAAGTGAATTGGTATTTATTGTGATCAGAAGCTGTGATAGTGGCAGATAATGTCAATGGTGTCTGTAAAGAAATAGTGTGTTCTTTGATCGTATTTTGTAATTCAGCAAATCTATCAATAGCAATAAGCCGATCACTTTCGGAGGGATCCTATCAATAGCAATTAAGTAAGGCACACATAAGCATTATCACACTATTACGTTGCGTGCCCTTGTATCATAGTCTACAATCCAGTTCTCTGGAATAGGATCGTGTTCAGCATACAGCAGTCTGAAATGGTCATACAAGTGTCTAATATATACTATAAATACATGTGCTAGTATACACACATACTTGCCTCATATGTTTGCCTATGGTTCCTCCAGGCATTACGCTGGATACCTTTGTATATTGCTCATTTTTAACAAGATGTAAAAGATCTATAGCTTGCTGAATGATATCATGAGCCATTTCCTGTAAGGAAGTTTCTGGTGATGGATTTGTATCAGACATAGTAAAAAAAAAAAATAAAGGGAGAAATAGAAAAAAAAGGATTACACCTTATGACATATGTGACGTTATTCAATATGTCTGCATTGTAGAGCGAGAATAAGCCAATCAATCCACCGGCCAATAAAATAAAATAACGTAGGCTGTAAAATTAAATTTTCCAATTCATTCATTCTTTCTTTTCCCCTTTTTTTAGTTTATTATGAAACTACGTTTAGGCATACCTAAACTAGCACTGGTTGCAGTATTTACTTCTGTGACAGTAGCTATGAAGTTTGAGGACTTCAAGACGTGTTCTCAGTCGGGTTTTTGTCGTAGAAACAGAGCTTATGCCGACGAAGCAACAGTGGCCTCTTCCCCTTATACCTTATTGACAGACTCTGTTCAGCTCTTACAAAATAAAGTCTATGCAGACATTAAAAATACAGAAACAGACGCTCTCTTGACTCTGGAGCTGCATATCCTACAAGACGCCACAGCACGCGTCCGTATCAATGAAAAATCACCTATCAAGCCGCGTTACGATGAACACAGCAAGTACACATTGGTAAGCGAACCCGTTTCTCAAGATGCACTATCCATGACCAGGACGAAACAAAACAATATCGAGATTCAATTGGACAGTACACGTAAAATCGTGATTCATCCTCAACCTGTCCAGATTCAGTTTTTGGTCAATCATCAGCCTATGATTACACTGAATGACCGTGGATTTTTCAACTTTGAGCATTTACGTACAAAAGAAACACATAAGCCAAAGATGATTGAGAAAAAGAACGAAGACGGTACTGTGTCTACTGAAGAAGCAGAGTCAGAAAAGGATCTTTGGGAAGAAACTTTCAAGACATGGACAGATCCTAAGCCCAATGGCCCTGAATCTGTAGCTATGGATGTCACTTTCCATGGCTTTCCTCACGTTTATGGTATTCCTGAACATGCATCCAGTCTTGCATTAAAAGAAACACGCGGGGGTGAAAATGCTTATACCGATCCTTACAGACTTTATAATACCGACGTATTTGAATATGCACTCGATAGTCCTACTGCTCTTTATGGTGCTGTGCCTTTGATGATAGCTCATAAAAAGGGTTTATCTGCAGGTATCTTTTGGATGAATCCCTCTGAAACTTGGATTGATATTGTCAAGCACAACAAAGCTGATGACAAAGTAAGTTAAATCCTTTTTTTCTAAAAAAATCATGCTAATGCCCATTAGAATGCTGTTCAAAAGGTACTTGGTCTCAACAAGCATCAAGAAACCTCAACGCAAACACACTGGATTTCAGAAGCTGGTGTGCTTGATGTATTTGTGTTTTTTGGTCCTTCTTCAAAAGATGTCCTTCGTCAATACACTCGGTTGACAGGCACACCTGCTATGCCTCAAATGTTTGCTGTAGGTTATCATCAATGTCGTTGGAACTATATCAATCAAAGAGATGTATTAGAAGTAGACAAACAGTTTGATGAAAACGATATGCCTTACGATGTGATCTGGCTTGACCTTGAATACACAGATGACAAGAAATACTTTATGTGGGATCAAGCTAAATTCCCTGATCCCATTCGCATGGAAGAAGCATTAGATACCAAGGGCCGTAAATTAGTCACTTTGATTGACCCTCATATCAAGCGTGCTGATAATTACCGTGTCTGTGAAGAAGCCAAGTCCAAGAGTTTGTTTGTCAAACAAGCTGATGGTAATGACTATGAAGCTTGGTGCTGGCCTGGTCAATCGTCTTGGGTTGATTTCCTTCACAAACCTTCTTACGATTGGTGGAAGCAACAGTTCAAGTTTGACAAATTCAAGGGCACAAGAGACAATGTGTACATCTGGAACGATATGAACGAACCCTCTATTTTCAATGGTCCCGAAATCACGATTCAAAAAGAAATGATGCATGATGGTCGATGGGAGAACCGTGTCTTACATAATCTGTATGCTGTCTTGTCACACACAGCTACTTCAGAAGGTGTTCGTGAACGTACAGAGGTACAAAAGCGTCCATTTGTCTTGGGCCGTGGCTATTATGCTGGTGTTCAGCGTGCAGGCCCTATCTGGACAGGTGATAATATGGCGAACTGGGAATCCCTTAAGTACTCTAACCCAATGATTTTGTCCAACAGTATTGCCGGTGTCGCCTTCAATGGTGCTGATGTTCCTGGTTTCTTTGGCAATCCTGAACCTGAGTTGTTAACAAGATGGTATCAAGCGGGTGCTTTCCAACCCTTTTTCCGTGCCCATGCTCATATTGATACAAAGCGCCGTGAGCCTTATCTCTCTGCTGAACCTTACAAGTCCATTACCCGTGCCACGTTGCGTGAACGTTATGCTTTGTTGTCTTACTGGTACACCTTGTTCTATGATGCTTACAAGACAGGTACGCCCATGATGCGTCCTATGTTTATGGAATTCCCAGATGATGAACAAGTCTGGACTATGGAAGATCAATTCATGGTAGGCAGTGCTCTTCTTGTCAAGCCCGTGACAACTGAAGGTGCTGTCAAGGCGGATGTTTATTTCCCTACAGAGCAATTATGGTACGATTACAAGACGCATCAAAAAATACAACATACTGGCTGGCATACAGTTGAAGCTCCTCTTGATACTATTCCTGTCTATTACCAAGGTGGTCATATTGTACCTCGTCGTGAACGTATTCGTCGTAGCTCGGCTGCCATGCGACTTGACCCATTCACACTTGTGATTGCTCAAGACAAACAAGGTGATGCTCATGGTGCTTTGTATCTCGATGACGAAGAGACCTATGATTTCGAAAAAGGTGCTTATGCCCATACTGCTTTTGATTACCATCAAGGCAGTTTGACGTGTCAAAGCATGCATGAAGACGGCAATGTATTTGCTAAATCAAAAGAAAAGATTCGTGTGGAGCGTATCCATATCTTGGGCTCCAAGAAACCTGCCGGTGTCAAGGTTGTTCAACAAGGTACATCTGTTGAAGCAGACTATACGTTCGATGGTCAAACAATCACAATCAAGAATCCCAATGTGTCTGTCATTCAATGTGGTTGGTCTATTGTGGTTTATTAAATAAATCTTTAATGGCGTCCTGTATGCGCTAATGACACTGAGCTTTGTAAGGAATGCATTTGATATTTGCCTACGGATATCAATGAACGAATATTATCCTAAAATCATCATTTAGTTCATGTATATATAGCTTAAATTGAGCCATTTACAATATTTGTTTCTTTTCTATGACGCTCAAAATCAGCTCGAGCAAACTGGATCAGTTCCTTAGCATCTCGTTTGTCCATGCCCTTTGTACAGCGAACAATGCTTCTGTACAAAGAAATAACTTGTCCACGCAATATAAACTATATAGGATGTTAGTGAAAGTCTGACGTTGTTATTTTCAACTTGCATGGTCTAGCGTAAGTCCTTCTTGAAAAAACTTGGGAACGGCAGGTGCTTTGTGAAGTCGAACAAGTGTAGATAACATATATGCGTAGTAGAAGTAAAAATATATATATATGTATAATTATCTCGAAGAAAAAAAAAAGATTTACTTATTTCGGATTTACTTATTTCAGCCATACATAGGGGCTTAGAATAGAAAGTGTGACGCTTTCGTCTTTCTTTTGCTATTGCAATTTGTAAAGCATGTCTGCACTTATCCTCCAACGATATACAGCCTACTATAGATTCTAAATCACGATGGCTTTGTCAGGACTACTTCAGAGTTGAAATTCATTGAATAAAGTCTCAAATCTCATCATGTTCGCACTTTAAACAGTGCTAGATTCATGCATGCAAAGGACAACAACCTTTGAGTCAAATATTACACCTAGGCTATAAATCTCGACTGATTAGTTATCGATAAAAATTCGGTTCACCAGACTCACCAGACTCACGAGTCTGATTGGCACTGGCTTTGTCCTTTTGTGAGAGCGTTTATATAAGCATTTCGTATGAACAAACACTAATTTATTTTTCTATAGCCCTCTCTAATGTCTTTTGTAGCTTAGGATGGGAAGCATACACCGGGCTAACACGCCATAGACCATGAACAAACTGAGATTGGTTCAAGAGTAAGGACGTATGTAGAATGGAATGGTCTAACCATTTGGCTCCTAATCTGGTAATAGATGATTCCGATGCGCATTGATACATACATAATCTATTGTAGTCATAATTATTGGCCGACACTGTACATCTTGGTGTTTTTTTTTGGAGATTAAAGATATTCATTCTGCCTATTTCTTCATTCTCACCCTCTAAAAGCAAAATTAAGAAAGAAGCCCTTTTAGAAGAAAAGAACTTAACTACCAGAATTCGAGATGCCTGCAACGGTATCCTTGGCAACATTCTGCAAGACTTCTGTAAAAATTCTGCATTTAGGGCTTTATTGTTTGTGTCGGTTCAAAAAGCGTCCCAATGATTGGTATAATCCTTTTGAGCTTATTACTTTGATCTTTTCTCTCGCATAGTCTAAAGTGCGAACATGATGAGATTTGAGACTTTATTCAATGAATTTCAACTCTGAAGTAGTCCTGACAAAGCCATCGTGATTTAGAATCTATAGTAGGCTGTATATCGTTGGAGGATAAGTGTAGACATGCTTTACTAATTGCAATAGCAAAAGAAAGACTAAAAAATACAAGACAAAAGCGTCACACTCTCCCTTAGTGTCTCTGGATGAAGCAAACCCGAGTTAAGGACATACATCGAAAAGCAGTCACATCACCCACTGGCGAGCGGGCTCTCAGTGTGAAGCACACACTTCCCAAAAGGTCTCATCAAGTCAACAATCCTGAAGACCTTCCTTTTTTATCAGATTTCATCATGGGTAAGAAACTCATCGATAGATATATTTAGGTGCATAAGAACGAGAAGAAAGAAGAGAAAGGAGATGGTTCGATGGATGGATGGATAAGAAGTCTTGATGGATAGATGGACTACATTAAATAAGCGAATGCAATCTTAAATCTCTATTCCCCTTTTTTTTTTATCATTCAGCACCTTCTCTCCTCTCCTCTCTCTTTATCTCTTTCTCTTTCTTTCTTATGCACATGAATCAAGACCATTGGTTACTAATGACTCATGTCTATAGGTAAGGGACAACCTAGAGGTTTGAACGCAGCTCGTAAGCTCCGTATTCACCGTCGTGATCAACGTTGGGCCGATAAGCAATACAAGAAGAGAGCCCTCGGTACTGCTTTCCGTTCTTCTCCCTTCGGTGGTTCTTCTCACGCCAAGGGTATCGTTCTCGAAAAGATTGGTGTTGAAGCTAAGCAACCTAACTCTGCTATTCGTAAGTGTGTCCGTGTTCAATTGATCAAGAACGGTAAGAAGGTCACTGCTTTCGTTCCCAACGATGGTTGTTTGAACTACGTTGATGAAAATGACGAAGTTTTGATTGCCGGTTTCGGTCGTAAGGGTCGTGCTATTGGTGATATTCCTGGTGTCCGTTTCAAGATTGTCAAGGTCGCTGGTGTTTCTCTCCTTGCCTTGTACAAGGAAAAGAAAGAAAAGCCCAGATCTTAAATCACTCAAATAAAAGAACTCCTTTTTTATATATGTTTTATATAAGAGTAAAGAAAAAGAGAGAGAGTGGAGGGGGAGGAGGAGGAGGAGAGAAGAGAATGTTACTGTACATCTAGAATGAATATTATACAAATAATTTTTTTTTCATGCAAGTGCTTGTGTTGCATAAGCAATGCCTGTCAAGACAATCCCTAAACGCCAAAGACGACCCCATAAGTTTTGCATTTCGGGTGCTCTTTTGCCTGGCTCTGAATCATCACCCGCTTCTCTACGTCTCCTGGCAGCATTAGCCATTCTTTCTCGGCGTCGATGTTCTTCTGCTGCATAATGTTTATTGTAATGCTCACTATAATTAAATCCACCTTGTGTTCCCTGTCTCATTCTCTCTGCTTGTTCTTTAGCACTTGCAGAACCTGTACTTCTTGCTCTTCTGTTCCTAAAATGCTGCCAAGCTTGCGTGTTACTGGTATTGGTCGCTCTTGACCATCTAGACGCGTTGGTCATGCCATCCCCATCATGACGGTCATTATCGTATTTTCTCTTGCTTGCTTCATTACCAAGCACAGCATAGGCTTCATTGATCTCGAGAAACATTTTATGTGCTTCCTTGTTATTTGGGTTGAGATCAGGGTGGTATTTTTTTGACAATTTGTAATAATTTGCCTTGATTGATTTCTTGTCGGCCCGTTCTGTCAACTGCAAGATTTTATAGAAATCTTTTGTTCGAGTGGCAGTAGAACTGAATGCGCGTTGGATAATCATAAGCGAAAAAAAGGGAAAAAGCAAGGGAGAATTGGAATTCAAAAAATGAATTTAATTCCACGCTCTGATTGCATAACAATCAGTTTCTTTAGGATCAAAGAAAAATGATGTCATTTAAGCAGTAGAGCAAATAATGCAGACTGAAATAGTACGACTTTTTTTTTTTTGTCTATGTCTTGGCTTATTAATATTCTAACTATTTCTACTGAATGTCATGATTTTTTCTTAAACAGGCACACAGAAAGAAACTTGTTTAAATAACCGCTTGCTCCGAAATTTTTTCTTTTTCTTTTTTCTTTCCCTCTTTCTCTCTCCTTGTTTCTATCATGACAGAGGCACAGCCTCCTTTTGACAGCCATACCATTACTTCAATAGATACACTTCGAAATAATTTCATAGATAAAGACGCTGTTGTCACTTCTGCAACTATTGCTGACCATATCAATTACCAACTATCTCAATCCTCTACATATACCCTTCATCATACCAACACCAGTCCTTCTGACATGGCTGAATCACCCATGACAGCTTTCATCAACAACCATACCTCCAATCAAGATTTAATAGACAGATCCAATCAAAATTCGGTTGAGCGTGTCTTGGAATGGTCTCCAAACAAACGTTATTGTCGACTCAACACATTACTCGGCAAAGGTGCTTTCAAGGTAGTCCATAAAGCCATGGATCTTGAAGAAGGATATGAAGTTGCCTGGAATGTCTTGCATGTAAGTAAAATTGCAATAAAAGCAAAGTTTAATCCATGGACGATTAGATTGGCCATGATAATAACAAGGATGTAAGACATGAAATAGAAATCCTCAAATCTGTGCGTCATCCCAACATTATTGCTTTTCATGATGCCTGGGTCAGTGAGAATCGTACCGAGTTTATCTTTGTAACAGAACTGATGACTTCTGGTACACTTCGGGAATACATTCGCAAACTAAACTTACCCAATCAAAAAATCGTGAAACGTTGGTGCAGACAGATCCTGAAAGGCCTTGCTTATCTCCACGGTCATCATCCACCCATTATTCACCGTGATATCAAGTGCGATAATATCTTTATTAATGGTGCCCATGGTGAAATCAAAATTGGGGATTTGGGTACGGCTGAGAATATGTGGCTGGGTGATAAAAAGTATACAGTCATCGGTACACCTGAATTTATGGCTCCAGAAATGTATGAAGAAGAAGGCTATAATGAAAAAGTGGATTTATATGCTTTTGGCATGTGTCTGATTGAGATGACAACAGGCGAATATCCTTATTCTGAATGCACCAATACAGCACAGATTTATAAAAAAGTGTGTCAGGTAAATTCATACTGCTTCTTTTTTGTCAAGCCATGAATTAATGTAGAGATATAGCATATTAAACCTGAATCACTAGCTAAGATTCATGACCAACAGGTATTAGAAGTCATCAACAGCTGTTTGTCCACGAATGAAGATGAAAGGCAAGTAGTAGATCAAACAAACTGTCGTTTAACAGGACTAGATTATCTGCACAAGAATTGTTAGAGTGTTCATTCTTGGCTGTTGAACCTGATGTAGTCATTTTGGAAAATGACCCTTTGCATACCATCGTGACTTTACAGGTCGTCTTTAAAGGGTCTGATAAACTGTCTGTTAAGTTTGAATTCAATACGGTATGTTGTCCATGTTAAACGAATGACTTATTCAAATAAACAGCAAGAAGACACAGCAGAAGAAGTAGTAGCAGAAATGGTAGATAATCTTTTGAAAAGAGGTTTGTATTGACGCTTAAATTAGATTGAAGAACAAGTATTACCAGAAAGATATCAACAGTGGATTACGAATGAAATCAACCGTATTTTACGAGACCTTGAAAAGGACGAATCTGATGCCGAGAAATACAAGCATGGAGATGGTTCTCAACCTGTTTGGCGCAGAGAGAATGATATTCGGTCAGAACTAGAGAAATCAAAATTAGAGTTGGTCAATCTAGCCAATAAGGCAGCTGATATTGAAAAGAAATGTGAGATGCTGAAACACCAAGCCATGCTTGCTGAAGAGAAAGAAAGACATCTCTTATTAGAATTGGAAAAAGCCAAGATACAAAGCGCTGAAGAATCAGATGAAGGAGAGATATCTGATCTACATAAACTCACGACAAGAGGTAGTGTTGGAGGCATTTATCCTAAACAACTCATTGTGTGTATAGATTATCCTGATGATACCAGTATTGATGTATTTGTGCATGATACAGCCAAAGCAGTCAACCGAGATCCATCTAAAGCAGAAGAATGGATTCAGAAACTCAAAAATCAAGATATTATGACTGTAGGTGATTTAAGAGAATTACTTGATGAAGATTGGTCTGGCATTGGTCTCACTGTGTTTGCTATACGAGCACTAAAAAATATGCTACAGAACAGTCATGATAACAGTACAAATAACAGTGATACTTCCATGCAACAATAAATAGTTTTGTTTGTACTACTTTAAATATTGCCAAGAGTAAACACATTACTTTTCTTTTTTCTTTTTTTTTTTTTCTTTATGACAAATCCACACCTTGAATTACCCCCACCTTCTTCACCACAGTATCCTCAGGTACCTTCTGAATTACCAAGTTATACAGCGTATGGATACCCTGTTCCACCTGCATATTATGGTACAATACCACCACCTTCAACAACAACAACACAGCCCATGCCAAGCAATCCTGTAACTCAATCCATATCTACACTAAAAGCAGATGCTGCACTTGTTCAATGTCCTCATTGTAGACAGCTTGTCTATACTGTACTCGATTATGATGCAGGTTTGTGTACTGGTCTAAGTGTGGTTGGTTTGTTTATGGCAGGATTTCATGCTGGTGGTTGTCTGATTCCATTTTTATTCCCTTGGACAAAGGATGTCACACATCATTGTCCTTCTTGCAAACAAAAGATTGCTACATTTACAAGACTTGAAAGAGATACAAGACTCAATTAAAGACTTTATTTAAGCTGTCAAGACTTGATCAAATTCTCCACTTTCAATCTATTTATATGTGAATAAACAAAACAGAGTAAAATTATACTTTACCATTTCTTTCACAATATCTAATCCACCTAACAATTCTCCCTTATAGAATAACATAGGGAAAGTGGGCCAATCAACGTGCTTCTTTAACCCTTGTCTGACATCTTCATCAGACAAGATATCAAAATAACCATACTTGACATGTCTTTCATTCAATAAAGCAACTAATTGTCTAGAGAAACCACAACGGGGTTCTTCAGGTGTACCCTTAATAAACACCATCACAGGTTGCTTTTCAATCAATTCTTGAAGTTGAGTAGACAAATCTTTTTCTTTAGGTAACACATCTTGGAATTCACCCGAGGCAATCATTTCCTTAATGATATCTAAACCACCCATCAATTCACCATGGATATAGATTTGAGGATAAGTTGGCCAATCAGAATAAGTCTTTAATCCTATGTCCTATGAGTTCGGATTCAAACACGACAACAAAGTCCATTTACCTTGACGAACATTTTCATCAGCAAGGATGTTGAATGAACTATATTTGACTTTTTGTTCAGCCAATAATTCAACCAATTGACGAGAGAAACCACAGCGAGGTTGTTGAGGAGTACCCTTGATAAAGATCATGACAGGAGCACTGTTGACAAGCGCCTTAAGACGAGCATGAAGATCCTTGACAGGCTTGACATCCGTGGCTTTATTTCCAACATCAAGACTTTCATAGACAGCGCTTCTTGCATGCTTGGCAACCGTGTTTGTTAATTCAGCTGCATTTGCACCTTCTACACGTCCAATCACTTTATCACCCTATAGGGAATGGATCAGATATGAACATAGCAAGAATTCAATACCTCTAAAAAGACAAAGGTAGGTACAGCAGCAATAGCATAGTTTTCAGAAATATCTGGGTATTCTTCTGCTTCAATCTAATCTTGATCAGTTGATGACTCCATGTTTTTTTTTTTTACCTTGATGAACTGAACTGCGGGATATCTACGAGAGAGTTCAACAAAGACTTCATTCATTTGTTGACAAGGTTCAGCCCAAGAAGCCCAGAAGTTCAAGACACGAATGGTTTTTTTCTTGGTTAAGAGTTCTCCAAACTGTGCTTCGGAATTAAGATCGATCAAGTTGCTCATGGTGATAGAAAACAAAAGAAAGAAAGAAAAAAAAATTATTTGTAGAAAAAAAAAGTAGATTGCTTTGATCTTTATCTGATTGGATAAGATATCATTTTACCATGGTATGTCACCATGCTCTATGCTTTGTTACCCAGAAAAAAATAATATCTTTATATTTACAGTTTATTATTGTTATACATCATGATTTATGCTGTAATTGAACCCTTCACACTTCGAATGATCTCGGCAACTGAAAAGTGCTTGTGTTTACTTAATGGTCTAGTAGCTTCAATACGGACAATATCACCCAACTTGCATACTCCTTTTTCATCATGAGCAAGGTAGTTTTTGTGTGTTTTGATGGTCTAGTATGATGAGTATCGCATCGTCAGGGGTCATAAACTTACTTTAAGAACAACAGGATGAAGCTTTTGAGATGCCACTTTGACCTTGACAGTCTTTTGCATAGCATTGCTGACAACCATACCAATAAAGTTCTGTCTCATGTTGGATCACTTGTCGAAAGGAAAGAAAACAAAGGGTATGGGGAAAAGGGAAAAAAATAACTGAGGGGGGTGACTGCTCCAAGTCGAATTGTATTTTTCATCAAATTTGAGAAAAATAATTTCAGTTCATGGCTAAAGGGTACTTTCATGAAAATACTTAAATTGTCAATTTTTGTTCTTCTTCTGACGCTGCAAGACGAAAAATAAAGCTATCAATGAGATTAAATACTCAGAATGATTTCCAGACGTTATATCCTTTGATGAATGTGTTTGTTTGGTAATTGTACTACAAAATAATGAGATATTAGCAAAAAACCTCGTAAAAGTTTTTGCTGTTTTCTCAATATTTCAGCAGCAAAGCTGGTGTGTTCTTTACATCAATAGACTCAAAAAGCAAAGATCTGCAACTTTTGTAGTTGCACCAAAGCCGAATAACTGCATCTTCAGACTGTTCTCAGCAAAAGCTCTACTTTTTTTAATGATTTTATTTGCCGCACGTATTAGTGGTCTCGAGAGGGACCCACTAAAAGAGGTGCTCGATAATCATTTATTATAAGAGGATTAAAAGAAACAAAAAGGGTACTACAATTTCAAAAAAACAAAGAAATCAAGAAAAAAAAAAGAGCAGCTGTTACGAGGAGAAACCTCTCAAGATGAAAGGTCATTCTCAACAGCTATTCGCTTAATTTGATATCGAGTGCTGTGAGGGACAGAGAGGTAGTGGAACTGATGACTCTGCATGGTATGAGCCCAATGGGCCTTCCAGATCTCAGAGATACCGATTAAGGTTACCATGGCTACTGAAAGAGGACAGTTGGTTTGAGCCCGAATCCGAGAAAAATTGAAGGATGCAGGTGCATCTGAAACTAGATCCAGAGAGGTGCCTGGCCACAAAAACTCTCTGATCAAGGTATCCCAGAACAGAAATTTTTTGGGGCAGTGAAAGAAGAAATGATACACCGTTTCCTGATCGCCACACAAAATGAATGCAGCAGTGGAAAAGCGAGCAGGAAAAATCCTAGACAGAAGCATACGAGTGGGAATCTTTTGGGTTAGAAATCGATACATCACGTTTCTCTGCACGGCTGTAATTGGCGTGCATCAAAAGTACTTCCAAACCGCAGAAGAAACTTCTTGCCGAGCAATGATATCAGACAAGGCAGCTTGTGTGATGACCTTACGGAAAGTATAGCCACCATTTTTGAGAGCAACAAAATTTGCGTTGTTAAATGGCAGTTTCAGCGTACGCACAAAGAAAGAAAAACCAAGAGACCGCTGTATTGCAGGAACATGCACAGGATTGTATAGGTCTAATGAAGTACGAACAAGGCATTGACAAAAAAATGGTTCCAGTTGACAATGGTTTTGATTTACTGCTTGAAATTATTTTCTAACACTAGAATTGGGATCAAGAAGCTTCGGTATTGTCCGCTGAATTGATCTATCTTCTCTCCAGAATTTCCCTGCTTTGAGATGTTCTATTTCGGCAGATTCATCTTGCAAAATAGCAATCATTTTTTCAACCTTCGGCAAAAGAGATGGTAAAATAGATGTATTTTATGATCTCGTAAGATTATGTTGCGTTTGGGTTGAAGCTTTTTCAAAGATTTGGATCGCCAGTTGTTACGCTCGATTTGGAAGGATCGAGTAAAAATGGAACTAGGCGATAAACTATAGCTATTCATAGAAGTATGCTTATGTCAGGGTTCATCATTAGCAACAAAGGCCTTACATAACTTAGATAATCAATGAACAAGCAATAATAAGAAGAAAAAGAAAAATATCAATCTTGGACTAAGCGTTTCTATTGTTATTGATGGGTTTATGATTTCATTTTGAGACCACTGAATTTAATTAAATTATATTTATAATTGCTTGAAATGAGAATTTATGAACCAAAAGAATAAAGATTATGCCAAAGTAAGATCAGACTCAACGCGCTTACTCCCATAAGTAAGTAGTAGCACAAGATGCTCTTATCCGTTTGGGAAAGCTGCCTTTATCTTAGATACCGATTTACAAGGTTTGATTGGATATGAGGGATCATTATTAGGTACTCCCAAGTTCAGATCCGGACAAGTCCTTACGGCTTTTCAAGCCTGGTTCAGCGGAATTCCTCAGATTTGAAGGGATTGGGCTCATATACTACTCAAATAAAAAAAAGTTATAGAGCCCTTACGACTTGTCCGGATTTGAATTTGAGAGCTCTTCTACACATTCCTCTGCTTCTCTCCTTTCATTTGAATGAATTTCCTCGTCATATGATTTATTCATTTGCCTTTACCTTTTGTCCTAAAAGGGTTCTTAGCTTCTTTTACTTTACATTGACCTGGCTAGAGCAATTCAGTTTTTAAAATGTTCATAAGCCATAGTGATTATAAAGTCTATACTTGATCGTACAAAGTATTGCCCAATGACAAAATCTACCGTAAATGACGTTAGCTGATGTAAAGGAATTACTACTACCATTTATGGTGGTACTGCGTATCGCAATCTCCATTTAAAAGCATTGTTTAGCTTAATAATTACGTATCTCTGTAATTTATAATCCAACTAGACATCTGGGTTGTACATTGAATAGGTTTGCGACTCAGACCTGTTAATGGGATTCGAGAAAGTGCGTTGACGAGAGTATTTTGTTAATTTCGCCATTTCAATCTAATTTCATTGGCCAAGTTGTCATCTCCATGTCCTAATTAGGTACAAGTCGTTGCAAGGCTATCAAAAAAAAACTCTCCATATATAAAAAGAAAAAAAAAGTGGAGCGACTCTCTCTCTCTCCTTTCTATATTATTCTTTAATTTAATTACAATGCCTTCTACTACATACAATAACAAAATTCAATCTAGTTCAGATCTAACACCTGAAACCTTAGAGCGTTTAAATGAATACCTCTCAACCTTAGAACCTAAAGAAATCCTTGAATGGGCCATCAATTGCTTGCCCAACTTGTACCAAACCACTGCCTTTGGCTTGACCGGCTTAGCCACACTCGACATGATTAACAAAATCAGCATTGATCGCAACCAACCTCACTGTGTTCCATTGATCTTTTTGGATACACTTTACCACTTTAAAGAAACATTGGACTTGGCCGAACGCTGCCAATCTACTTACAATGTTCCTCTTAAAGTCTATAAGCCCATGAATGTCTCAACTACTGCTGAATTTGAAGCTGAATACGGCGAAAAATTATGGGAAACTGATGAAGACTCTTATGATTATCTTGTCAAAGTCGAGCCTGCTCGTCGTGCCTATGAAGAACTTGGCGTGAAATCTGTCATCACTGGTCGTCGTCGTAGCCAAAAAGGTGACCGTGAAGCCATTCCCATCTTGGAAGTAGATGGTACTGGTCTTATCAAGTTGAATCCTCTTGCTTACTGGGACTTCCAACAAGTCTGGACATATATTCGCGCTAATGAAGTTCCCTATAATGCTCTCGTTGATCAAGGCTATCGTTCTATTGGTGATTGGCACTCTACACATGCTCCTGTTAATGGCGATGAACGTTCTGGCCGTTGGTCTGGCCAACAAAAGACGGAATGTGGTCTTCATAAAGATTACTTTAAAATGCGCGCTGCTTTCATGGCTTCCAAGAAGAAAAGAGAAACTCAAGTTCAAAATGCTATTACCGCCTAAATATCTATTTCTCATTTTTTCATAATCTCGCATTTACATACATATCTCATCTTAACTATTATTTATTCCTCGATAGTATCTGTAAATATTCTCTTTTTAATAAAGAACTATATATTTCTTTTATTTTGCATTGATAAGATACCAACTTTCTCTACATTCTACGGCTTGCTTTCTAACAAGTCGTTTCTTATCGTCCAAAGGTAACGCAATGGCTTTTAATGTGCTCTTGACGTAAGGCAGAGTAATGGTATGAGAAACTTTTGTGGCCACCAACCCAATGCATTTCAAGGCAGCTATTCTCACCTGCATTGGGTTTTCTTCAGGTCTTGTCAATGAAATGAATGAAGGCAAGAGTGTGATAATATGCTTTGACACAATATCTGTTGCTTCACATAAAGCAAATTGAAACATATTCAAGGTAGACAGTTTCAATGTAGTATCCGGAAAAGATAGAGATTCAATCAGCAAAGGAACAAGCTATCTATGTAAGAGAGAACATCTTTCACATATTACACATACCGGAGGAAGTTGATTCATAAGGATAGAGCGAGGCACATTCTTCAACAGATAAGCAATGGCAACTAAATAGTTTGACTTTTCGTCTATTTGATTATCAGTAAAGATCAGAGAAGTAGGCTTGTTACCTTTGGTAGATGCGTTATTAAACGTGCTCAACAGTTTTGGCAATGCATAGTTCATGAACTTTTGTTTGTAAAGCAGCTAAAAACTAAAGTTAGTTGGCAATGTAGATAAAGTTATATCTGCTTACGGAAATAACAGCAAAACATTGGTTGTTCAGACAAAGAGGATCATCGCCAATTAATATATCAAAACTGTTTGAAGCTTGACGGCCAAGCTTGGTATCACGAATCCACTGTAGTATCATGTCGGTCATTTCAATGCCATTCTTACGATAACGCATAACTAACGCCTTAGCCACCTAAAGAAAAAAAGAATGGTCAGCAGAAAAAAAAGGAGGAGGCTCAAGAAACTCACCCAAACATAAATGGTCAATGCTGAACTCGACTTTTCATCTTGAACAAGGTTCTCTAGTCTTTTTTTGAGATAATTTATATAACTATCTAAAGCATCGGCTATAAACATAAAAAAAGTTAATTTTACAGTGTTGGATAAGGATAGACTACCTTGTGTCCATTTATTGATTACAGAAGCAATAATTCGACAAAATGCAATTATTTGCGTTTGAAAAGTACTTTTGAGTGCTTCTTCTATCATGGGGTCTAGAAATGCTTGATTGGATTCTGTAGGTAGAGAGGTATCTTTGCGCATGGATGAAATAATGGTAGCAAATAACTGAGTGCATGCTGCCTGAGCTTCAGGTGCATTTGAGGAAAGAGGACAAAAGTCAGTCTTGTCAAAGAGGTTTTCTTGTTTAAAGTGTTTAAAGTATTTGTCAACGTAGCTTCTTTGTTCTCTATACATACAGTAAGTTCAGCTTAGTTCTTTCTTTTTTATGACATACTCTGTCTTCATGTTTCTCATGACAATAAGAATAATAAGGTTGATGGCTTGCAACACTTCAGGATTCAGAATAATGACTTGATCCTTGATGGAAGATGAGTCCATGACAGCAGACTCAATGGATGAAATGAGACTGGGTAAAAGAGTGTCTGCACAGAGGTGAATGTCCTTTTGTTTTTCATTGTTTCTTGTTTCTAAAAGCAATAAAAGAGTACGAGCAACTTCCAACGCATATTTTCTATCTTTGTCTAATAAAACACATATAAATCAATCTTAAATATGACACATATGCATCAACTTACTATGACTACAGATGTAGATAAACTTTGTCAATAACTTTTGTTCAACTGCGTTATAGATTGGAGTAGGACAGCAAATTTTTTGAATTGTTTTGAGAGTGAGTTTATGCGATACTAGATTACTTTTATCATCCATTGAAGAGAAATCAGGTAGGATACTGATTAACATGGGCATTGTAATGTCTTTGATGAGTAAAGGATCAAAATGAGATATTTCCAACAGTGACATTTCAACAGATGATCTTAGTTTCTCTTCTTCTTCAGCCTCTAGTACGCTGCCTAATGTTTGAACACAAAGAGCTCTCTACAAATAAAGGATCCCTGTAAACAAATGTTTTTTTTTAAAGAGCTTGTCTTTTTGTTACCTGTTCTCTTTTCATGTATCGTCTCAATACACAGAGTAAACCTAAGCCAAGAATGCCCATAAGACGAAATTCAGGATGCTCATTTCTCTCTTTGATTGCAAGTGTAAAGTTTTCAATCATACGTGTCTTGTAAGAAACCAGAACTGAATCATGATGAACTTTGATCATGTTAAATTGTTGGTAAAATAAAACAAAATACTTTACCATTTTCTTCATCTTCATCGTTCTCGCTTACTACATCATATACAATCTTTCTAGCTTGAATGATAGCAACCATAGTACATAGTATAAAATAACGTTCGGAGATGCCCTTGTTTTCTCTATATAATCTCAGTAGTTTTGGCAACACTGTATTTTCAATTAAAGCATAAGCAAAGGCTATTAGAAGAAGTGAGTATTCATGCAAATATTTTAATTGTTACTTACGTGAAGCAGAAGCTATAGCACGTAATACCAGGCTAGCTGGCTTTACACTGTCTTCATCTAATTCATCTAAAAGAAGAACACAATCGTCTATAAGTGATTTTAATACTCGTGTAACATCAGCTTCTTTGACAGCTTCGCTGGTTGTGATTGCTTTGGTCAAAGCAGTAATTGCATCCAAAGAAGGTTCTCTTAATCCAGGATCAGGATCCCCACTCAAAATTTCAATCTTGATAGAATCAAGCAACCTTGTACCCACTAAAATGAGTTCATGAACAGGATAGACGGATGCACAGGCTGTCAAGGTTTCCATAGCATCTTTCTGTTGATTTGTATGAATCGCCTGCAAAGTCGAAATGATACATACCTTGGCACTTCCAGACATGGTTGACAGTTTCTTCAAAAGTAATGGTATAGCATATTTTGAAAATAAAGATGTTGATGCCATACATTTTCTAAGTAATCCGATTTAGGTACATGCATTTTGTTAAAGACCGCACAAACCTTAAGCTTAATTTGAGGTCTTTTGCAGTGATTCCATATGGATTGTCTGGTGGCGGTCTAAACGTGATAGGAAAGTAACAAAACGTAGCATCAAACAAATCCTAAATAGAAAAGAAATTAATGAGGCATATTCAAACAAACAACCTACCTCAACATGATTAGAAATATCAAGTGAGTTCACCATCTTAAGAATGGTAGCATAAACTGTGATCAAGTTGCGCGGATCTTTTTCGCCTGTGATAGACTGAATGAAACCAGATATAAATTCGTCTGTCATGGCTTTTACGTCTGTTTATAATTGCATCAGTATATGACTCCCATCTTTCCATACGATGTGTACCTTTGCAGTGGTAATCCAATAAGTTCTCAAATACTTGAATAGCGGCATTTCTGGTAATGTGCGGGAACGATTGAATCTGAACTTGATGTACTAAACTTGAAATTGGAAAAAAAAAGTCAGCAAACATACATAATGAAAAGAAAATAGAAACAACCTTTGTAGAATAACTTTGGTGCAATTGGCATTTAAATGATCAAACTTGCTTGTAAGAATAGCAAGGCCCGGCATCAAGCTAGGCACAGTTGCTTGATCTGTCAATCGACTGCAATAGAAATTGACAAGAACAAATACTATACACCTATTATAAGTGCATTCCTTTAAAGAAAAGCTTACTTGTAGATTCATCGAGCCGTTCAGAACCTTCCACAACGCAAGTCAACAATCCGATAGCTTCAAAAAAAAAAAAGATGAGTATTCAATCATTCGAGATTTTTTCTTTTTTTTTTGGATGCTACCTCTTGAACGAATCGTATCATCTTTATGCGTGAAGTATTTGTCCAATAATTGAATTAATTCCAACATACTGGAACTTGTTTCTTTATTGTTTACAACTGTTAATAGCATGAGTGTCAAAATAAAACATTTTAGTCTTACGTTCAATAATATTGTTGATAACATCATCGCTTTTATTTTCTGATATTATGTACTTTTTAATAGACGTATCCATAGTGCAAAAGAAAAGGAGAAGAAAGAGAAAAAGGAAAGAGTGATAAAAAAAATAGACGGAGTGTAAAGATAACAGCGATAGGCAACCCAGTGGGCACACACAAACATAAGTCTTTGTGACCGTAAAACTGATATTTTAAATGGCTATCTTCTCTTTATAAGAAACTGTACCTTATTACATAAGGATCTATTTCAATTGATATTTAGATCTTTTGCATCGATCAAACCATCTCTTTTTAGTTAAAAAAAATTGACTCCTTATTCGTTAAATCATTAACATAAAAAACCGAGTTGATTGCTACAGGTACTTCAGCAAATGCTGATCTTTACAAAGCAAGTCTCAATGGAACTCTCTGAAGCCAGGTAACTCTATTACGAATATAACTTTTGTTTATCAATAAAGATAAATGTATAATCTGAGCTCTGCTTTAATTGAAACCGGGAAATGTAAGGGCAGTCACTTAAAGAGATACAGAAAAAAAATGCCTGGTAATTTCGAAACTTCTTTTTCCCTCTTTACTTTCAAAAAAAAAAAAAAAAAAACAAACAATGGCAAACATATTTGTGGTGAGTTTGCTTCTAATAAAAGCCAGAGAAAAAGCTTATGCATTATCTAGCAAGCTACAAAAACATCAGCCCTACTTTTTCCCAAGCGAACAATAGCTACTGGTTTGATTTGTCAATGTAATTATCCATTCATTTTCTGTTTGATTTGCTGACATGATATAGCTAAAGCTAAAAAGACCGCATGGTCCGAGAACTTATCTGCACCAGTTGCTGCTGATATGATTGGCACACCAGACCCTATCTCAAACCTTCGACCTGTCAAATATTACATACCAACTGATGAAACAGAACAAGTAAGGATGATAGCAATTACTCGAACTATATTCACTAAAAACCTTGCAGGAAAAAGAATGGAGAGAATCATGCCAGAAAGTAGATGCTTTTAATGAAGAATTTTGGCATAAAAACAATACTTTATTTACACAAGCCAAAGCAGATTACGAAGCAGAATGTAAGTCAATCGAGGTGAAATGAAAAAAAAAATACTGAACTATCCAAGTGAAAGCAAAAGGACAAGAAATAACTGCCGAAGCCATGTCTGTCTTCTACAAGGACTTTTTGGATAAAGCTTATGATCGTCAAATGGAATACAACCGTGCTTGGTGGAGAATGAATATTGCTCAATTATACCCTGGATTCAAAGCAGCATTACGCTCCCTGAAATCGGAAAATCATCATGCAACTCAACAAATAAGCAGTAAAGAATTTAGCTTTTGGGAAAAGAGTTTTGAATCATAGAATAAAACTATTTATTTCGTTATAAGTTGGCACCAGAGTTTCTTAACAAAATCTTGTTGACTCGACTAGCCTCCATGTATTCCTTGACAAGGCCACTAATCCCTTTGAATTTTTCATGCTTGGCATCCTTAACCAATTGGAAAAGAACAGATTCCGAGGTAGTAATAACAGCGCCAGCAGATCTCATGCGCTACGGTAATTTAATTAACCCTTATTGGTGTCTGTGTTTTTACTTACAGCAATAGCAATGTCAATTTCGGGATGATTTTGAGAGGAAACAGCATCTGCGAGAACATGAACATCATAGTCATTCTCAAGAAGTTCAAGTGCCGTTTGAAGCACACAAACATGGCTCTATAGAGACTTGCTTAGTATTCCATTCAACCGTTTAACCGAAAACAAGATACCTCAATACCAAGCAATAGGACTGATTTCGTGCTGTTCTTTTTCAATACATCAATTACTTCAGGAACGTACATGCTGAATTTGGTCTTTTCAACACACAAAGTCGCGTCCGAAATATCGAGTTCAGAGACAGTGGGACCAAATGCTATAAAAAGTTTAACCCATTAGTTCAAAGGGGATAATCTATACCTTTGGGATACTGTTCAGTCACTACAATTGGGATGTTTAAAAGCTTACTAGCCTTGATCTATAAGGAATTTATATTAACAAAGCAAATATTAAGTCATCATTGTTTACCATCTTTCCAGCAACAGTAATAACAGAAGGATACTGCCAAATAAGACCCTTGAAGCGTTCTTGTATATCACAAACGAACAAGGCAGTTGTTTGAGGGGCTAATTTTGCCATTCTATTGATGGACATATTTGGTGGGAAAAAGGGAAAAAAAGAAAAACGATTAGACTTGTTTCTGCAAGTATAAAGAAAAACTGAGTCTGAAGTATCGAATATAGCCGACTCATACTTTAAAATGCATAAATTTTTACTGCATAATGAATAGGACCTCTTTTCTATATACACATGAAATTAAAATAACGAAAATGCATGTTATCATACAAACCATGCTTAAGGATAGTACTGTCTTGGTTTCCTGTTTACAGAAAAGACATACTCTTTCTGAAACGGAACCGTAATGGAAGCGTTTGTGTACCTTAAAAATATCCAAAGATGCTAAGACCTGTACGACAAAACACTCTGGAGAAGCAGCATCTGATTTTCAACAATCACTCCTGCAAGAGTGCGATGTTGTCTTTTTTCCGCAAATTTGTTTTCCGTATTTAATACAAAAAGAATGTTAGAATAACACTTGTGATTACTATTATTGCACAAACTCACTATAAAAAGACAATTTTAATTATTGTTTGCCAAGGTCTCCGCTTTTCCTGAGGTAAGCTGTAATGTTGGATTAACATATTAATAATTGCTGTTCAGGAGATTAACAATGCAGATTCTATTCTTTGATATTATTATAGACGTGATATCAACGGATTTGTCCTCCTTAAAAAAATAGATATTTAAACACTCTCTTCCCTTCTTTTCTTTTTCTTTTTCTTTTTAACTCTTGATAACTTAATGACACCAGTCAGCATCTTCACCAAAGTAAATGGAACTCAAGACGATTATCTTTTGAGCTTGCATTCAGTACGTGACAGATGTTTCAAAGTTCAAGAAGCAGCAGGAAAAAATAGGCTTCAACATTTTGATATTGATGCCTCAAAATTAAACGATATGGCACAATTTGTGATTGCTCTTATTAAACGAGACTATGACGATCCTTCTAAAATTCCAGTTTATGGTTGTTGGCGCCACTTTGATACAGGTGGACGTCCTCGTATTCAAACATTAATAAGTACTTGGGCTAGTCTCGGTATTGATCGCACTGAACAGACCAGACGGGTTCTGGACTTATTTGTCCTTACTGTCTTGCTTGATTTTGATCCCGGCAATCAATACGTATTTCGAGAATCAACTACAAACATTGCACTCAAGAAAAGAGAAGGTATTGCTGTAGCCATTCTAGAAATGTTTGTGCAAGGCGTTTTTTCCACAAGCCCTAATCAACCTCATCGAGTGGACTGTAAGTATTCTATAAAAGGCTTCTTTTATTAACAAAAAGCACAATAGCGGAAGCATTGATGCATTTGACTCTACAAGATTTATTGACTGGGTTCAAAGTTGTTTCCCCTGAAACGTTGATTGGTTTAAAGGAACGGTTTGAACTCTTAAAGCACCTGGCTCAAGTACTACAACGCCGTCCTGACTACTTTAGCGGAGAAGAAGGTCATATTCCGCGGCCAGGAAACATGATAGGTAAGAGAAGCAAGTGCTTAAGGAGGAACATTTTACTAAATAATACAATAGATTATCTTGTATGTCATCCGACTACTATCAAGACCAAAAAAGGACTCTTAATTCATTTAGAAACACTTTGGCCAATTGTTCTTGAGATGAGCGAGTTGTGCATAAAAAACGATGGTGCAAATCAATTAGGAGATGTCTGGACATATCCTAGTATGGGCTCAAGTCAATCTATCTCATTTCACAATCTTTCTCAATGGATGATTTATTCTTTAATCGAACCTATGGAAAAACTTTTGGGGGCCGTATTCGAAGGAACCGAACAACTTACACCTCCTTCTAATTATTCAAATGGTAAGAAAATCTTTACTTTGCTCCTGAATGCTCAACAATCTTCATTCCCTTTTTTTGTATTAATATAGGTGGTCTTTTGATAGACTGTGGCTTTATTACATTGAAGAAAAAAGACTATGAACGAGGTATAGCCATGTATCGTCAAAATTCCCTTTTACCTGGCCAGCCCAAGGTAGAAGTGGCACCTATGTTTGAGGTATCAGACCCTGTTGTAGTGGAATGGCGAGCACTAACTACTGCTTATGTGGATTTGATTGCTGAACGTGTAAGGTCCGTTTTGAAAATGAGTAAAAAATCATTATCGTTGTCGCAAATTATCCAAGGTGGCACTACTAGTGTAAGTACAGTTTGAAACTAAGGAGAACTAACATTCATGATTGTGTAGGCTGGTAGAGAATTGGCAGAGATTTCTCGTCCTAATACTCAAGAACCCCCAATTATTATTAAAGTAAGTGACATAATAAAAAAATTTCTGAATTGACCCTGATCATAGTGTACTGAAAATAATTTCATAAGTATGTAAAATACTCTAATAATGATAAGATAAAAATAAAAGTTACTCCTTGATTTTCTTTTGTCATATGAAACATTTTACTCCATATAAGTTTTGCCACGTAAACCTTGATAAAGGGTGCATGATTCGTAGCACCAAAACTATAATCTACGTTCTACTAAAAACAAACATCACTCTCTAGGTCAAGGTATCATCAATGACGAAACTTATATGGTCTGTTATTGGTGGAGCGTTTTCTGTATGCAAAGCAAGGCAAATTCAATTATTGATCAAAGGCAATGATTGGCTACACAAACAGTTACACTAACAGTATGTAATTCTTGGAAAAGGATCTTACGATGAACAATGCTCATAAGAATTATACGCGCATTAGTTACAAGATACTAAAAGGAGATTCTTCTTTTTTTTTTTACTTAAGTTCTTTGCTGAAAAACAGTGTAAAAAATAAAGCATAAATGTTACTGATCGGAGATCAGCAAATCAGCATAGCTCGCAATGTTGATTGGTTGTTAATTTGCAGTGGATTGCGTTCAGTCCAATCCGATTGCTCCAAAAGATTGAGAAAGAGATCTAACAGGGTTGTTTGATAAAGAAAATAATGAATGATTTCGCAAAAACAATCGGTTTTTTCAGACAATAATTTATCTCTGATCAATGGTTTATGCTTTAGCAGTTATATTCGTATATTACTATGCAGAGTTGACAAATGGGTAGCTTTTTCGGTTTTGTTTACAGCATGAAAAAAGATCAAGATCATCAAAGCCAGATTAAAAGTCACATCGTTTAAGGTACCATTAAGTGTTTAAATAGACTTCCAATCCCCTTTTTATTCCCTGTTTTTTCTTACTCTTTTAACCACTTGCAACGCATTTTAGCACTCATAAACTTGCAATTGAATCAGTATGAAAGTCATTGATAAGATTAACAAAGCCGAAGAAGAAGGACGTCCTTTCTGGTCCTTTGAATATTTCCCTCCAAAGACGTCTCAGGTAAAAAGATAATGCATTTAAAAAAATGAGTTGACATTTAATGATTAGGGTGTCCAAAACTTGTATGATCGCATGGAAAGAATGCAACGTTATGGTCCTGAATTCATTGATGTTACTTGGGGTGCTGGTGGTACCTCTGCCGATTTGACTACCGAAATCGTTGCTACTGCTCAATCTGTTTATGGTTTAGAAACCATGATGCACTTGACTTGTACCAACATGCCCAAGAAGCAAATTGATGATGCTTTAGAAGTAAGCCTAAATGTCATCAGATGAATTCAGTATATTTATGCACTCTTATTAGGCTGCCAAGAATTGTGGATGTCAAAACATTCTCGCTTTGCGTGGTGATCCTCCTAAGGGTCAAGCCAATTGGGAATCTTGTGAAGAAGGTTTCGAACATGCCATCGACCTTGTTCATTACATTCGTGAAAAATACGGGGACTATTTTTGTATTGCTGTAGCTGGTAAGTGTATAAAAAGAAAGGCTCAAATAGATAATATACTAACTATAAAATAAATAGGTCATCCCGAAGGTCATATTGATAACCCAGACAAAGAAGATGATTTGCTGCAATTGAAAAAGAAGGTCGATGCTGGCGCTGACCTTGTTGTTACACAACTCTTTTTCGACATTGATGCCTTTATTCAATTCTACAAGAAGGCTCGTGCTATTGGCATCCAAGTACCCATCTTACCTGGTGTCTTCCCTATCCAAAACTACACTGGTCTTAAGCGTGTCATTTCCTTCAATAATAACTTTGTTCCTCAAAAGATTTGGGATGATCTTGAATCCATTAAAGAAGATGACATTGCTGTCAAAGAATACGGTATTAACTTGACTGTCGAATTCGTCAAGAAGTTCCGTGAAGTTGGCATCAATGGTTTCCACATCTATACATTCAACTTAGAACGTTCATCTCGACTTGTATTGGAAAGACTTGGATTGGTTGCTCCTGTCGAAAACATCAAGCCTTTGCCCTGGAGCCCTTCTCTTACTACCAAGCGAGCCAAAGAAAATGTCCGTCCTATCTTCTGGAAGAATCGTACCAAGAGTTACATTCAACGTACTGAAACTTGGGATGAATTCCCTAACGGCCGTTGGGGTGATTCTCGCTCTCCTGCCTTTGGTGAACTCGATGGTTGGGGTGTTAATCTCAAGTACCCTGTAGAACAATGTCTTCAAATGTGGGGAGCTCCTAATACCATTGATGATATTGCCCAAACTTTTGCTCAATATTGTAAAGGCCAAATTGCTGGTATTCCTTGGAGTGCTCAACAATTAGATGCTGAAACTGAAATCATTCGCCAACGTTTGGCAGCCATCAACTTGTTAGGTTACTTGACCATCAACTCTCAACCTGCTGTCAATGGTGCCAAGAGTTCTGATCCTGTGTATGGCTGGGGTCCCAAGAATGGTTATGTTTTCCAAAAGGCTTATCTTGAATTCTTTGTTTCTCCTGAAAAGTTAGATGAATTGATTGAAAAGATTGGCAAGGACCATCAAGTAACTTACTATGCCATTAACAAGCAAGGCGATCTTCGTACAAACACTCAACATGACGAACCTAATGCTGTCACTTGGGGTGTCTTCCCCGGTAAAGAAATTGTTCAACCTACTATTGTTGAAGCTGTTGCATTTACTGCTTGGAAGGATGAAGCATTTGAACTCTGGAACAGATGGGCTCGTATCTATGAACGTGAGAGTCAATCCGCCGAATTGATCTTGGACATTACTAACAACTGGTATTTGATTAATATTGTCCACAATGATTTCCAAGACGAAAATGGTATCTGGAAATTGTTTGATCTAGAAATTGATGGCGAAATTTCTCGTAAATTATTACAGTCTACCACTGTTGCACGATAGATTTATGAATTGTAACTGTATTCAACATGCCTACTCCCTTTTTTTTATATGTATACATACTTTTTTGTTATTTATTTCTTGTCATATAGTATTCAACTACCCTATTATTTTTCTTCTAGTTATTCATGATTCCCCCCCCCCCCACAGCGTTGTATAAAACAATAAAAAAAAGACTTGGTTGCCAATGCATGATTAATGTGACTTGAAACCGGGGGAAACTTTTTCCAGTGGTGTTTTGATTTCCCTTTAATAAAAACTGATCCACTGTGAACTGTTTTTCTTTTTCTTTTTCTATCTTAACTAGATATGAAGAAGAAACAGGCTTCAAGCGATGAGTCGATTGAAGGCAGAAAAGGGTATCTTTTGATAGTATTTATTGCAACTCTAAACTTTATTTCAAATTAGCTTTTTTGAAATGTCTCTGGGAGGTGATTATCATTTTTCTTATTCGCCAAAAGCTACAAACAGGAGTAATGATGATACAGCAGAAGCCAGACCGCATCCTAACACACCTGGGCTTACTAATGATTATATAAGCAGTAGCAGCGATAGTAGTGGGAATGAGAGTGATACTGACATCACAGATCATGATCCAAGCTTCTCTTCGAATCTAGAACAGGTGCCCTCTATTATACCCGATAAAAAAAATTCCCTCTCGAAAAAGTCAACTGCATCTCCCGAGCACATGTCGCGCAAAGAAAAAGCTTTAAGTTATCTCCAGAAAAAACTTCCAGGACGACTCGTTCGCCGCGCTTTAAAATGTACGCTTGCTTTTTTTATCTCGACTTTATTTGGTGTGGTGACTCCCTTGGCCCAGACATTTCAGCCAGCACCATATATCGTTTGCGCAGGCTGCTTGCTGAGTCATCCAGGCCGCACATTAGGAGCTCAATTAGATGCTACTTTGGCTTCCATCGTTGGTACTATCATTGGCATCATTTATACCTTAGCTGGCGTTGCTGCGGCAACAAAGTACAATATAGACCATCCTGGATCGTCTGCAGGTACAGCCATCAATTGTGCGTTCTTGATGTTTGGTGTATTCTTTGCTCAAATTGTTCGTCAAAAGGCGCCCAAGCTTTTTTTCTTTACCATACAGTTTCTGGTGATTGTCATGTTTTCAATGACAAGTAGCGCAGGCAATACAGAAATGCATTTATCTTTATCAAGCCAATATGGTATACCCTTCTTTATTGGTACTTTTGTTTCTCTTGTAGTGAACCTGTTTTTATGGCCTGAAACTGCTATGGATGGATTAGGTATATTTTATTTGATGACATGAATTTGATTTCTAAACTTTATGTTTCTTAGGACGTGCATTAAATCAAACCTTATGTGACACAAGAGAGATGCTTGATACGATCACTCGACAATTCTTCCTAGATCCAGAATCACCGATGGTTCCTGCGCATGTTGTGGATGAATTAGCTGCGAAAATGCGGCAAGGCATGGTAAAAGTCAATACAGCTTATAAGGAGGCCAAATATGAAGTTGTGTATGCATATACTTGCTCTTCAGACCTGAACTCTTTACGTCGATCGCTTGATATGATTACACGACACTTGAATCTTCTTGGTTCTAACTTAAAGACGGAAAGAATATTGTTTAAAAGCGCAAGCTCGATTTCTAAACATCAGGAGGAGATTGTTACTGATTCTTATCAACCAATTGAAAATGATTGCTTGCATCAATCTGTTCGCGATGCTGTCAATAGCTATCTTGAGGATGGAACGTACCATGCTTCTATTAAACCACATGATTATCATAGGAAGGAATCTTCTCAAAGTGATACTGGTCATAGTGAAAGCAGCACTAATGACGAAAACATATCAAAAGAGCCCCGTATGAAAGAAGGCTCTAAATCTAAGTGTCACACAACGCCTTTGAAACGATTCTCTGAGCCTCAAAATATGGGACATGAAGAAGGCAGCAAGGAAAAAAGAAAGGGCCATGTTCACTCCTTATCGACCGATGATGCAAATCAAGAAACAATCTCTTCAGTAAGGTCATTTCTTAACCTTGCCAAATTATCAGTTTCAGCTCCAAAGCCTCCACCAAAGTCAGAAAAGAAACTCGAATCTACTTCAAAGCGGTTGATGGTAACCTATCTTGATACCTTGCGCGATCCCTTGATTTCATTGGCAGCCGAATGTGCTCTGGTCCTTGACTGTATACGTGATAGCTTATGCGATCAACTTGACATATCGAATGACGATGATGCCTATGTTCAACACAAAAGTGTTTGCAGTTATTTGCTTCACTTGCTTAAAATCAAGACAGTCAATACTGAGTTTTACCTTAAGTACCTTGAAAGAAAGAAACGAAACGCATCATTTCTCTGCAGTTGTGCGGATACAATGCGGTATCGAATTAAACAGTTTGACAAGTGTCAAAAGATAAGAATGCAAGCACTTTATAGACTCAACCAGACACATCTGCACCAACAAAAACTGGATTCGGGTCTTCAAGAAGATTTGTTTCTCATCTTTTTCTTCATCTTTACCATGAGGGAAATCGCATTGGGGCTAGGGCAAATGGCAAGAGATATGCGCAAAATTCAAGAAAAAACACAACAGGAAATACGCTCCAGTAAACGACAAAGTAGAAAAAAGCATCTTTATATGCCTCAGGTGACTATCCAAACTTGGAAGAAATGGTTCTTATCAAACAACTATCGAAATGTCTTGGATCGTGGTGGCTACTCATTTTCGTATTTCCAGAATTATATGCCTGCAGATATTGAACCAAAAAATGCAGAGGAAGAATATCGTTTATCGAAAATAACAACAAACCGAAACAACCAAACATTGCAAAGCGATTTGGAAAACAGAAATGTAAATGTTCATGAAGACGATACAGAGGAATTGACACAGATGCGTCATAGAAAAAAGACACAGGAATATAATCTTTCAAGTTTAGCAAAACTAGAATCAGGGCCTTCTTCATCTCTCAAGGAGACAGAAAAAGTACCTTTCATTTTACGGTTTCGATACAGATTATGGTTCCTTTTACAATTTTTTCAGAACTATGAATTCAGATTTGCTTTAAAAATGTCAATAGTAGTAGGCGCCCTCACTATACCAGCATGGATACCCAGCACAAGAGAATGGTTTGCAGCAATTCGTGGACAATGGGCTGCTTTGACGGTAAGTCGAAGTAAATCTTTGTAACCAAAAAAATAACAATATCGATTGTATAGGTTATTTGTATTATGAGCCCCACAAGGTAAGCAATTCTTCTACTAAAGAAAAAAAAATAACTAAAAGTTTAGTGGAGGAACCTTATCCGCTGGTCTTTGGAGATTAGTTGCTACTCTTGTTGGAGGGTTTTGGGCTTGGGCAGCATTGGAAATTAATAGTACAAGTGGAGCACTCTTATCTGGGTTTGGTGTGATACTAGGTAACAGTAAACTGAATTAACATAAGAAAAAAAAAAGACTGACTTGGGCCTTTTCGTAGCCATTCCATTGTTCCTTATTCACTTTTCAACATCTTATAGTAAAGTTGCATTGATTTCACTAGTAACTTATGTGGTTATTGGCTTTCAGTCTGCTTCGCCTATAAGTTACCCAGAATCTATCGCAACTATGGTTTGGTATGTACAAGACTAAGCAATAAGTATATGAGTTAACATGTAATTAAAGGCAAAGAACTACAACTCTTGTTATTGGCTTAGTTGCCGCTCTGCTTCTTAATTGGATGGTTTGGCCATTTGTAGCTCGAGATGCTGTTCGAAAGACATTAGCAAGTGCTATTGGCGATTTAGGCGACTACTATGCCTATGTAATGGGTACTTTTCTTTATCATGATGAAGGCTTGTTTCCCACCATAGACGAGTATAAAGAAGCTGAGAAAATTGAGCGCAGACTAGAAAGCATGCTGACTACGTGTGGTGTCTTGCTTGAACTGACGGATCATGAGCCAAGACTAAAGGGCCCATTCCCAAAAGAATTTTACAGAGAAATGATTACATCTTGCATGAATATGCTTGATTGCCTTGTTTCTATGAGAATAGCTTTTCTAAAAATGTCACCAAGCGTAAAAAAAACTGTATGGAGTCTGGATCAGAACTTTTATCGAAGAGATATGGTACGAAAAATGATAGACAATTTTTAGTGTACTTACTCATTAGTGACTAGGTTGCATCAATTCTGCTACATTTTTATACTCTTTCTGCATCTTTAAGAGCAAAGATTCCTTTACCGTCCTTTATGCCATCTGCCAGACAAGCTAGATTGAAAATATTGCATCGTCGACGTCCAGAAGACCGTCCAAAAAAGCTGCTTCGATATCAGAACCTGACTTGGTTTTCTATGAGTTTTTCAACCGAAGAACTTATCGAGGAACTTGAGCACTTGACAGAGTTAATTCGTTTTATCGTAGGCGATTCCAGGTTTACCTCGAAAGCGAGACGACTTGAAAAGAGCAGAAAATTCCAAATTTATGAGTAGTTTTTTTACATGTATTTTAGGAATCAAAGCGTTTTTTAAAACAAATTATTAAAACAGAATTGTTTACTATCTTTTGATTTACTATCTAAGGTGAAGGCATTCGCTTGAAGTAATATTGTTCTCTTTTTCTTTTCAATAAAAGCTAATTATGATAATGCTTGAACTCTTTAGAAGGCAAACGGAATTACTAATGAAAATATAAATAATTTTCTGCTCTGCAACTCTCTGTTGTTCAAGCAGGGTACTATTCGTCAATTGGGTTTACAAGTGCCGTAGAATGATCGATTCGATAAACAAGGATTGTTGTACACGGCATAACCAATAAGCAGATCAAAGTATTTTTGTGTAAATGGAGAGCCACGATTTCTGTTTATTTGTTTATAACCTTTACTATGAAATTGCCATTGTCTAGCTTACTTGCCCTTGTTGCCTCTCGATTGATATCTTCCGTTGCTGCACACTCATACTCGGTTACTGTTCATCCTCCCAGCACAAACTCAAACCTATACACATACTGCGCTTAATAAAGCTCATGTGTTTAAACTTGCATGTAATCCTCTATTGCAGAGTCGCTTATATTCTCCACTCCAATTGTTGCTGCAGGTTGTAAGCCTAGTGAGCCTGCAACTGCAGTTCAAACTGTAAACCCTGATAGTACAGTGCTCGATCATCTTATTGTTCAGGATACTGGCGACTTTGCTCCTTGCGTTTATACCAGAACAGATCAAACAGGCATTGATTATTACACTTGTACTTCTGTAGCTACTGTTCGCATTATTACTACTACTACGGTTCATACAGTAGCCACCACTATAGCTACAACTGCTGTTCCTACTTGTGCAAACTATGCCACTATTTTCGGAAAGAAAAAAGGAAATGGCTACAATGGCGATTGTTGTAAGACTCAGGCTGACTGCCAAGATGATTGTGTCAAGGGTAAATGTAACGGTCCAACCAAAAAGGCTACCACCACCATGAAGAAGGCTGCCACCATCAAGACCACTGTTAAGCCTACTGTAGCTTCTACTGCTTGTCGAAGCGATTATAAAGGAAAAAAGAAAGGTAATGGCCTCAAAAATGCTTGCTGTTCAACTCATTTGGATTATAAAGAATGCATTCAAGGAAAATGTACTTAACTTGATACCTTACAAAGAATTGAATTAAAGATGATTTTAGTTGAAACAATTTTATCATCTTGATTGATATTGAGATTCCTTTTCCATGCTTCTAGTATACGCTTTTCGTGTGCTGTCTATAATCATAGATATGCTCAAGCATAACTCATCTATCATTAGTTTGCATATGTCATATCTACTAAACAATCTAGATATCCTTTTCATCATTAGGAACACGTAAATCTCACTATAACAAATGCCATAATATTTAATTTCTTAAGGAATATGAAGCCAATTCGAAATCCACTTTGCCGCATCAAACTGAAATTCAAAAGAGCTACATAATGCTATCGTACTTGTATTGAAAGCGCTTGATTAGAACTGTCTACAAAGTTTGATTCATTTCTTATTTCATGCTGTTTAAATGTTTTTCATTACTGATTTTTCAATGAATACCAATCCGAATCTAGATCAATTTATATTGATAGAGGCCATTGAAATAAGGCTTTCGAATGTTGTATCATTGATGTTAATCTGTGTTCGAAAGGGACAAAAAGTACTTAGACTAGAGCAAATAAATCATTTCTACAGCTAAAATACTATCATTTCACATTTCTGGCAGGCCTGATGACATTTGAACATTGAACTATGTATCTAGAATGCAATAGCTATCGAAAAATTACTTTTGTAATGTTTTTTTGCGTTTGAAGGTATTTGAGGTCTCTCTGGACCTGCATTTTTATCAAAAGTGGTTTATTTTAATGCAATAAAAACGTACTGTTTATTATGGTTCCCCAACGTGAAAGGATTCTACATTGTTATGGATCATCCTCACAATTCATTTACCTGAAGCTTTTGAATCTATCATGTTAGGAAAGAGAAGGAAAGTATATACCAGTATACTTCTCGCTTTACTCACCTGCATTCAATCCTATCAAAATGTCCTGGAAGGACCAAGTCAGACAAGGCCAATCAACTGATGTAGCAACTCTTTTTTAAGAGTGGCTGAAGATAGCGAGAATGTTCAGCTTGAATATATTCAACAGTCAATCTATGTATTCCCTAAACGTTTGAACAAAGAACCTCTGTCAATTTTTTAACCTTAAATATTCCGGTAAAGTGTATGTTTGTTGACTTCTTTTTTTTTTTTTTTTTTTTTTTTTTTTTTTTTTCACCTCGCATACTTTAACTTTTAAAGTAAACTTCTTTTTCATTTCTTTTTTTTTTTCAAATATGATCTCTCCACTCTTTGTATGTGTGTCTTATGGCGTATGGATATTTTTGATTCCATTCTTGTTATATAGTTCATATATAGGTGACATCCTTTCACAACTGGCTTATTTCTTTCATGTGGATTTTTATGTTAGCAAATTAGAGCCTGTTGTATTATGCTTGGGTTTAATCACATTCTATTGTTTTGTGTTGATGGGATTTGTATTTGATTTAATTCGATCTTTACGCAGACAAAATGATGTGTCACACTTGAATGCAGCATTCTTATTTCGCTTTGAAAAAGCTTATGCTGAATTACGGCAATTGTTTCCTCGTAAGTTTATTACTGACAAGATATACCATTGTGCTCAGTATTGATTAGCTTTTGTTGTTTCTTGTGGTCTTTTGTATGTTAATACAACACGATTTGATACACTTCGAAACAGGTGAATAGAATGATATCAATGTGTTTACTGACTCATGTCCCACTAGTTTGATGGTACTAGAAACCCTTTTTTTACTGATTCAGCCCATTGCTTCTATGTGTCCTCATAGACACCCAGGACTTTTATGTCAATACGGATTTCGTTCTGTCTTGTTTTGGTCCTTAATCTATGGTCTCTTTCCTCGAGAAACACTCCATGTGATAGCAGACATATCACATACACTCACGTATTATATGGGAGTCAATACCTCTTACTACCCACACTCTCCTCACTATCCCTCCATGACTTATCGAGCAGGATCAAGTCCAGCATGGATACTATAAAGTTTTTTTTTTTTTATTCTAAGCAGATTTCTTTTTGTCAGCATCTAATAAAGACACTGGTATCTTTTCATCAGGATGAGGGGATAAAGGTCGTGTTTTTTTGAGTTTCTCTTGTTTGTTGATATAGGCCTCAATACCAATCGAGGCAAACACAAGAGCCACACCAGACCATTGACCGAGATTTAAGGTATGATTGAACCAAAAGACACTCAATAACATGGTAAACAACTTGCGCGTCACAGTCACGGTGACAAGGCGCAAACTACCATAGTGTTGAAGGGTATAAAAGATAAAGCATTGCCCAATGGCACCGCATAAACCAAACAACAGCACATCTCGGATCACAGCAGGATGGTCTTGAAAGAACCCAAATGCTTGTTGCAATTCTGAATTGTAAGGATGCAAGATCAAGTAACAAGCTGATAAAACAGAGCCAAATGCGTTCATATAGAACATCATATGCTGACCACTGACGAGATGACCAAACTTGTTAAAGATTTGATCTTGTGTGGCATTGGTTAGACCATCAATACAGAGATTTGTACAGAGTAAAAATAAACCCCATAAAGAACTGTTGACAGGTCCGTTAGATTTTTTGGTAGGTTGGCATAACATAAACATAGATACACCCAAAGTCACTAACCCTACACATAGATACTTGTGCAAAGCAAATTTACGACGATAGACCAAGACATTCATGATCAAGACAGGCACCAATTTACATGATTTGCCAAGAATCATAGTAGGATAATCAATGTGTTTAAGAGCAGCATAACCAAAGGGAGAGCCAATGCAATTAAAAAAGGCCACTTGCCCATACTTCAAATAGAGATGGCGAGGTGTCTGTTGCATGTTTAAGCTACGCCCAGAAGCCTTGAGATAGACAAAAGCAACGATGGCTGCGATGATGGACTGGATCAAGTTGAGGACAATGAAGAATTTGAATTTCTTAGGTGTTTCTGTATCACCATAAGGTGTTGTACTGACACGTTCCTGAACTACTCCCCATGTAAGAAAGCATGTATAGATGCCTATCACACATAAGGTGAATCGAAGCATTTTCAATTTAAAAAGAAACCAAAAAAAAATGTAATTCAATCTCACTTTATTATGCGAAAGGTGGGTTAGTTTAATTGGTTCAATTGCTCCCTTCATTGTGACTTGCTATAGCAAGAAAAGAAGGACTTTTCGTCTCTTTGAAACAATACCATGACCATGAACAAGGAAAAGAAAGAAGACAAAGAGAAGCTTATCATTTATCTCTTTGCTTGATACTGTGGGGGAATCTCTCATAGGGATATTCTACTTTTATTTTGTTTTATATATACAGTGCGGCTGGTAAATTTTGTCCGTTTCGAAAAAACAAATGTCGGTTATCAAAAAATAAGTGGCGCTAGCTGAAAAATGATTGGCGGTTTGTTTGTCTTTTAGAAGAATTCGGTTTCTTTATCAGATTGTCATTTACGTACAAGTGAATGTTTATTAAAGAAAGGAGCTACTTAGAATTTTTTTATCATAGCAATCGATGATTTGACGTTTAGAGTGCCTACAAAAGCCATAAAGATCACTGAGACGGCAGTTCTTTGCGACAGATTTTCTTCATTTTTTAACCTGTGGCGCCTCATTTTTCCTTGTACAAGAGCCCAAAACTGCTCAATCAGGTTCAGCTCTGGTGAATAAGGGGGCAAATACATCACTTAGCAACCTCTGCTCTCAATCTTTCTTATCATTGGATGTGACTTGTAAATAGTGCAGTTATCCATTACAAGATAACTGCCAACAAGGCTTTCGTCCGTGTCCATGATATCAAGAAGCTCACTCATGAATTTCACAAAATGAGCAGCTGTTGTACCCTTTGCTATTGGCTTGTTGTTTTCGCTGGTACTACTCTCCTCAATAATAATGTCCCCGGCTCTTTGCTCTTTGCCTCTCACAAGCTTTCTCCTCTTTGGTTTCGTTGTCTTCGTAGTCTGACTTTCATGACCTTTTAGCTTTTTGGATGGAGGCTTTTTCATAGCAATATATATAACTCTAGAACAATTTATAGCACCAATAATGGTGTGTGAAGGAGAACAAGTTTTTTACAATTTCTACTGGGGCCTAATTGCTTCTCAGAAATGACATTTCAAGGATATTCTAATGGTTTATTTTTATTAACTTTAGTTTCTACTATGACTTTATGGTTTAAAGATATTTCTAGAAAAAGTATGGAATTTTATTATAAAGTGCCTTCTTTAAATCTAACTGTATGCTGGAAATTCTTTAGAGCTTTTGGTACTAATTAGTAACAATTCAAAAGATTAGACAATTAGCAGGAAACCAAATATATTATTAGTAGGATCCTCAGAGTACAGTCTTTATTTTGATTACAAGTGGAGACTTCATTGAGAATTTATTTTCATCAGAGGATATTTTTCATTTTCCCTCAAACGATATTAGCTTAAAAGCTGATTTTTCGCCTCTAGTTTTATTTAATACTCGATTGATGTTGGACATCGCTCTAGTCCAGTATTCCTGCTTGATGGTTTCAGTGATCACTGATATCTCAAGTTATAATCCTCCAGCCAATCCAGTAAACCTCCCACCAATCCCACCAATGGAAGATGATCTCGAACTCCAATACTTGTTTGACACATTGAGTGGAAAAGTTCCTCCTGGTCCCATACTGGAACTTTAAAGATGTTCATCTCTAACGTTAGGTGAATATTTATCTGGATCTTGGTCCACTCAGTCGATTTAAATACCAGTTGACAGAAGAGCCCAAAAAAAGAGATCAAAGACCAAAAGATGGACAACAGGAAGATCCAAGACTATACGATGTTCTGTAACTACAACAACAGAGACAATAGACCAGTTAGTAACAGTTGCAATAAGAGAGTCAACAACATCAACTATTGAAAAATTAGAAAAACAATAAGAACTATGTTCAAAGGTAGACACTTTTCAAAAAAAAAAAAAAAAAAAAAAAAAAAAAAAAAAAAAAAAAAAAAAGAAGCAAGTCTATTAAACCATATTTTTTTCTTTTTCTTTACTTGATAGACAAACAACCACAGCATACACTGGCATACGCACACACACACACACACACACACACACACACACAGACATAAACATATGAAGTTCAGGTAGACTACTCTCCTTTGACCTGAAAGAAGGTTCTTTTATTGATGCCCTCTGTTCTTATTTATGTAGTGCTCTTCTTCACTTTTCGGCTAGAAAAGAACTCAAAATGCATTCTAGTAAAAGGTGTAGCACTCAGAAATAGCACAGATAAGGTAATTCCCTTAATAAGGCTTTCCCATCCACTACAAAAAGAAAAGTGATTCCTATAACTTGTCGGTCTAAGTAGTTGTAGGCGTCATAAGATGAGGGTTGAACCCTTTTTTTCTTTATGAGTTGTGAATATGTAAAATGTATTTTTACTATTGTGTGTACGTGTATAGAAAAATATATAGGTATGTATGTAAGCAAGTAAATATGTAATCAAGTAAGTTTAGAAGCAAGTAAGCAAGAAAATATGTATTTATGTATGTATGTCTGTATAAGAAGTAAAGATCAATATATTTGGAGACTTATGCATTGTTGATGCTATCAATTAAGGATTTCTTCCAAGTAAAGAGTGATTCTGTTTGGTTGAAGAAATCTTTCAGCTGAGAAGGAGTAGTAGGTAATTTGACTATGGTATGTGCCCTTCGAACAAGATGATTGTCAACGAGAAATACCAACTCAAAATAGAGTTTCATGTCTAGATATTCGGAACAATTCAGTCTACTTATGCATACGACATCTTAAAGGGCAAATAGCTTACCATGAAACCTGATGAAATGGCCTTTTGCTGCATTGGTGTATTCAATAAAGTCGATTGTTCCTTTCTCAATCTTCTTCTCGTCAGAGCCAGCTTTTTCTGGTTTGCAATTTTTCTTAATTCCCCAGGAAACTCAACTAGGCAAAAGCCTATTTTTTGATCAGATCCAGCCCGGAAGCCAACGCCATCCCACTTGGTGCTTTGAGTCAAGAGAGTTTCAATTTCAATCCTAGAAGAAAAGACATCAGCAATCAGTTTCAGGTCGCAAAACGTCTACTAACTTACCAGCTGAAATTGATTTTGTCATTTGCTGACAGAAACAAGTTATTCAATAAAGCAATGGTAGTGTGGATTGCAGCTGTTCTCTCAAGTGTTGGTTGTAGTAGAGGATTTGAAGGGCTTTGATTCAGGTTTAAACTGTATACTGAAGATATCAATAATAAATCTTTTAAACAAAAACTTGGTACTTACAAATGATTGCCCATTGTTTCAACGAAGTTTAGATCAGAGTGGGTGAAAATGTCGAATCTTTCATTTTCTGGTAGATTGAATCTTTTGATGATGCTTCTGTAGGTATAAAAGTCGGGATTTGCCTGGTTCAAAGATGTTAGAAGAAGAGTAACTGAAGATGATAAATGTTGACTTTCAAGTGTTGTTTGTTGTCTTAGGCCTTCTAACAGCTCTTTGTCCAGCATAGTCTTCACGCCATCATCATCAATATATAGAATTTGTAAGCCAGTTATCCTATAAAAGAGAAGGTTCAAATTAAGACTACGATTATACATAGTAGGTGAATGTGTAAACTCACTCTTTGTAAGTTAAAGTAATTTCATTTAAATCGGTAATGCTGCTGTTGTTGCTGCTGTTGTTGCTGCTGTTGTTGCTGTTGCTGTTGCTGCTGTTGTTGTTGCTGTTGTTGCTGCTGTTGTTGCTGCTGCTGCGCAACTAAGAGAATAAGTGATACAGTCAGTAATTGGTTAGATATTTTTAAAGCATATGATTACACACGTACGCGCTTTGAAGAGTCTACGATAGAGTCGAAGACATTGTCGGCTATCTGCTCTAATGCCTCATGTGCACGTTTCTCTATTCTTCTTGCTGACTGATTTATTTCTTCCTCGTTTCTTACTCTCCAGTATTCTTCATACGCTGAGTAAAAACGCGAGTTCTTGCTATCTTTTTTCTGAAAAAGAAAAGAAACAAAAAAAAAGCTTAAGGTTATCAAATGTATTTCCTCACGATAAAGAGATAATACTGATTATTACATTGTACAAGACAATTGCATCAATGATTGTAGGCTTCTTTTTTTTGAAGCATTTTGCAAAGTGTTGTTCATTAGGGTTATGTACAGAGAGCCTGTTGTTGCTTTATCTTTCATGACCGTATTGGCAAAGTTGAAATAATCATATTTGGGATTGAGGTCAACGGCTGTTTTAAGCCAATCTTGGTAAGCACTGGTTCTCGAAACGTGATGAAACATTTGCAACAGGAGTAGGAGCAACATATAACTTTGAACGCACTTTCAGGATTTTGGAAATACGGAGCTCAACATTTTATACAACCAATCAAAGATTTCTCAGCATCAAATTCTTATGCAGCCAATCAAGAATTTTCTAGTCCATAAAAAAAATAAGGTGACGCACCTCTTCACATGATGCTAAAAATCGAACGACTGGGCTGGCCCAATTTTTTACAGACCTCTTCTTCATCTCAATACTTTTTCATTAATCTCTGCTCTCGTCTAACGAGTTCAGCTTTGAAGCGACGGCCTCATACTTTATCATCTTTCAACACAGATGGTAAAAAGGTGTACCTAAAGCTCTGCTAAATCACTCGGGACATCTACTGTCACCAGGTGACGAATGGTCCTTACGCAGTGCTATGTTCCATTGTGAACATAAACCTCGGCGTATAACTGTGGAGTGCTTCAAAGTTGAGAAGACAACGGCCTCATACTTTATCATCTTTCAACACAGATGGTAAAAAGGTGTACCTAAAGCTCTGCTAAATCACTCGGGGCATTTACTGTCACCAGGTGACGAATGGTCCTTACGCAGTGCTATGTTCCATTGTGAACATAAACCTCGGCGTATAACTGTGGAGTGTCTTCTCTCGAACTATTAGATTGAGATCTTACTTACGACGGTTATGTATTTTTTTTTTCATTCAAGATTGATACTAAACTATTTTTTTTTCTTTGCAAGGATTTGAATAGCTGAAAATAGAGCGGGTCTTATCCATCGTCTTAAGAAGCGCAAGTAGTACATTCAACGCTAAGGACTTGTAGCAGGTTATAATACACGTACCTTTACCAAGGTAGCCTTCATGCATTTCTTCAACCTAATTCGCAAGATGCATCGACATTCATGTGAGTTTTCTTTTTTTTTTTACCCACTTTCTTTTAATTTTTGTCCTGACCATAATTATCAGAATAATATAGGTCAATCCTATCAATTTTGTTAAGCAACACTGGTGTCCAAATAAAAGACTGGCCTAATTTCAATCTACAAAGGCTCAATAAAATCAGCAGGCATCTTTCCCTAAAAACAATAAATAACTCTGTAGTGAAATAGGTAATATTTCTCCACATAATCAAATCTCACATGGAACCATGATACAACTATTCAAACAAAGATAATGCGCATTCACATTTAGATAAGAGATGACAAATACTAAACGTAAATACCCTTGGTATTCACAACATGTTGGTACGTGATAAACCCAAAATACATATGAATCAAATAAGAATGAGTAAACCGTTGTATAAAAACGCATGATTGACTAGAACAAATATATATATTATATTATAACCAAACCAGAAAAAGCATAAAATAAGAATCATCATTTTTCAGTTAGCGCCACTTATTTTTTGATAATCGACATTTGTTTTTTTTCGAACCGGACAAAATTTACCAGCCGCACTGTATATATAAGAAATGACTGAGTCTTAATCCATACTGAAATGTTCAAGATTCTTTTTTCTTATGTCCACCAAACAAAGACAGAGTTCCACTTGTAGTGAGGACTTGTCTCGCTATGAATTTGTTGACTACACTACTGCTTCTGACTTTGAGAAATTAGTTACGCTGATTGAAGAAACCTTGTTGTCTTGGGGACTTCACGATGGCGTCCTTTTAGACACGCAACACCAAGAAACACTCAGTCTTGGTGAAGAAACCTTTGAATTCAGCTACCACTATCAACCTACACCGACAGACAACAAGGACTTGTCTTTTTTTGATATCTATCGATTCAGCACCAAGTCATTTCATCCGCTCCATCGATGGACTGGACACGACAGATTGATGGTACTGAAACCTATGCTGAAGAAAAAGATATTTCATGCAAATCCATCAACTGTGTATTTATCACAAGCCAAGTATTTGATATCGTCTTGTGCAGTTGCATTTCAAAATATAGGGTGTCGTGTGCCTGTGTTTGTGCCTGTGGGACAGGGAAGACATGATCTCTATACAGGGTACATGCTCACCACTCAAACAGACACAGCTTATGACCAAACAGAGACAAGATACAGCATGACACTAACCACACCTCCTACTTCACCCCTGAATTCGCTGGATGGACTCAAAGCTTTATTTTTACAAAAACTCAGTGTGTTTCGAGAAAACGAGGGTAAGGTTCATGTACACCTGGTAGGCATATTAACGTATGGAGTAGGCCAACCAGGGGACACAGACAATGTATGGCTATCTGCTATCTATACCTACAACCTAAAAAACTGGTTTGATGAACGATGGAAAGAATGGGAACCTGTGGAAAAGAGACGAATCAGTTTCAGTGATGATTTTGATGATTGGGATCAACAAGAAGATACCAAGACACCGATGCCCTTGCCTTTTGGGTCCTTGAATGATCCTTTGCGCACACTCACACTGGCTGCTATTTTCCCTTCACGCCATCTATCTGAATTCTGCTGGAGTCCCATGGATGGATTGACAGCCAGTCAGTGGCAAATAGCGCGTGAATTTGCACCTGCATCACAACAAAGAGCTTACCTTTCTCGTCTGTTGCAGAACGCGGTTCATTCATGGATTCAAGATCCTGCGAATCGAGAATACTTGGCACCGTACGATGAAGCGAATGAGGATGCCAGCAGTGACCGTGTGATGAGAAGCTTGTTTGGACCCAACTCATCGACAGATCCGATCACACTGATCAAATCCGATCAAGTAGAAACGGTACTGACTCGTCTATTTGAGCCTACACAACAAGAAGAACCTCATGAACGAGTACGATGGAAGCTTCACCATGGATCCACCGTGCCCTATCGTTCATTCTTATGGAACATGATCTTGTATAGTCTCCAGACCGTGGCTCAACAAGACGCACAACAAGGCCGACAACAAACTAACTTTATTGGCTTCTTGCGGGTGGTCTGGTTAGAAGTATTGAAACAGATACGTTGGCATTGGGACCATAGGGAGCCATTGCCTGATTTGAATCCTTATCTGTATAATGACAACGACAAGACATTAGGTATTGATCTTCGGTACAATATGCTACATCAAAAACTGGCGATGGTGAATTGTTGTATTGTGCGTCAGTCACAAGAACCCATGGCTTCAGAGCCCATGTCTGATGCCTCATCTGAAGAGGACAGTGATGTGTTTGTCGATGCGATGGATGATGAAGAATCTTCGTTTGTTAGTCTACCCTGTGCAGATCAAGAAGCAATACAAGATCCAGAGAAAGCAGAAGGTCAATTAGAACCCCATCCTACCTTGACATTACTCCAAACAGGTCAGGTCATGCAAATACCCATCACTCAGGACCCTGGATTCATGACAGAAGATATGGTGACAGAACAAGCGGATGTGCTGCGTAGTCTAGGCACTTCTGACGATGCGACACAAAAGAGAGCCCGTCTTCAATCTGCTCAACTCCTGTCTGACATGCAAGCATTTAAAGCAGCCAATCCCTATGCTTGTCTTGAAGACTTTGTACGCTGGTATTCACCGCGTGATTGGGTGGATGGTCAACTCAGTACACGTATGTCTGAACCCAACAATATATGGCAGGAATTATGGCAATCTTCAAAACGTATCCCTTGTTCAAGACAGAAGCCGTTGTTTGACATGAAAAAAGAAGTAGAAAAAGCCCTGTTTTATTTAGAAACATTGTCTGTTCATGATATGTTTGCCATGTAAGTCATACCATGTTGACTGTATCAATTCATATTTTATATAAGGATGTTGCCTACTCTAGGATGGATTGCGTATGATACCTTATCCAGTCATCCTGTTGTTCAGTCAAGTAAGTGTGTTGAAAAGGGCCTTAAAGATCTAGGTCATCAACTCAGCCAATTCTCTTGGGAAGCATTCAGGTAAATTATCTTGGATTGCCATTCTCTAGTTAACGCTCCCCTCTTTCTATATCTTAGTCAAGGCAAAGTGACATTTGATACCATTTTGGACTGTGTTCGACACCAAGAATCCATCATGTGCCATGCTATCTCACTTACAAGAAAATTGCCTCGTCAATTCCAACTGGTAGATCAATTACTTTGCCATGACCAAGTGATAGTCCAAGAAGGCCAAGAGCGATCTGCTGTGTTTGAATTATTCAAGAGTGAGCGTAAGTTCAATCTTTTTTTTTTTTTGTATGACTCGATTTCACAAATAGAATGAAATAGGCAATGGTATTGGTGAACCTTCTTTTCGAGAATACATTCTCTTCAGTGACTGTAAAGACCTTAGAACAAGAGATCAACTCGTATTGCCTTTTAGACAATATGCACTTGTCAAAGATAATGAAATTCGTATTGTAGATATGCAATCTACAGATACGTTGTATATTTAAAATAATAATAATAATAATAATAATTTTTTCATCTTTTTTCTTCTTCTTCTTCTTTTCCTATTATTGTCAATGTGGAAACATAGAGACCTTTATAGAAAAAAAGGACAAGATAGTCTTGTTCTTCAAGATCAGCTCTGTTCTGAACCACAACCCTCAGAATCAAGTATCTATGGGGGTTGTGAATTTGATGTGTTTGGCCATAAAGATCTAAAAGAACATCAATTTGCACCCTTATATTCAGCAGAGAAATTCACACCTAAACCAGAAGATAGAGTGCCTTATAAACGAGGAGAAGTACTTGTTCGAGCAAGAGAAGCATTTGAACTGGGTGATACACTAGACAGTCCAACCAGTCTAAAAAAGAGGAAATTGACAGATCCACCATTACCTACACATGTGTTTATTGAACCTACTGCAGCAGTCAATACACCCATTGCTCATATGTTCTTGAAAGAAGATACAAAAGAAACAACCCAACTTGATTTAGAATACGCATAGAATATTTGTACATAAATAAACAAAATTAATTTTATATATATATATTTTTTTCTTTTTTTTTTTGATGACTATTGAACACGCCATATTGAATATTCAAGACAATATGACTCAAAACAAGTACACTGTTATTCTTCCTACTTTTAATGAACGCGATAATTTGCCTATTATCACTTGGTTACTTGTCAAGACATTTAAGGAACACGCTATTGATTGGGAAATAGTGATTGTCGATGACAATAGTCCTGATGGCACTCAAGATGTAGCCAAAGACCTCATTCAAATCTATGGTGATCGTATTGTATGTTCATATGCTATTTAGACAAGTATTGACTTTTGTCATTAGCAATTAAGACCTCGTGCAGGTAAACTCGGTCTAGGTACTGCTTATGTTCATGGTCTTCAATTTGCTACTGGTACACATATTATCATTATGGATGCTGATTTCTCTCATCATGTACAGTATATAATGTTATTTATTTATTTTATTCATATATTGAAATAGCCTAAATTCATTCCTCAAATGATAAAGTATGTATATATTTGTTTATGTTTATACTCAACCCTAATCATATAGATTACAACAAGAAAAGAACTTTGATATTGTCAGTGGTACTCGATATAAATCAGGTGGTGGTGTCTATGGTTGGGACTTGAAGCGTAAACTGGTCAGGTAAAATTCAAGGCAGACTTTATTTCTTAACTTATCATTTTAGTCGTGGTGCTAATTTCTTGGCTACGTTGATGTTACGCCCACATGCATCTGATTTAACAGGCAGTTTTCGGTAAGCTAACAAAAAAAAAAAAAAAAAAAAAAAAAAAAAAAAAAAAAAACATCTGATCAATATTCTATAGTCTCTATAAAAAAGATGTCTTGTATCAACTCATTCATGCCACTATTTCCAAGGGGTATGTGTTCCAAATGGAAATGATTGTCAGAGCAAGACAATTCAATTACTCTGTGGGTGAGGTCCCTATTACCTTTGTCGATCGTGTCTATGGTGAAAGTAAGATGGGCGTGTCTGAAATTGTTCAATATGCTCAAGGTGTTTGGCGATTATTTACCAGTATTTAAATACATTTTATTATTTGGCTTTGATACTCTTTTGATATTCTGTCCATGCAAAATGTAAGGGTAATGTGACAGAAGCAGAAAAGATAGGTGTGAGTGATATCAAAAGGATGGAAGTATGTTGTGTCCACATCCAAGCAATAGAAATAAGCTGCATACAGACAATATCTGAACTAATGCTTGATTGAGCAGGGTGATGGAAAAAGACAGTGATCCATGCATCCAACATGCCAGAAAGAGAGAAGGAAGAGAGACTAAAGATACATTCAAACCATTGGTTGACATAGATAGCGAGATTAGCACCCGCAGCTAATGTGTACATCATCATAATGGCCTGAGAGGGCTTTTGAGGGGTGGTATTGGATCTCATCAAAGGCAAAATCAATAAGATATGCATCACTAAAAGATTAGGCATAAATCCATCACCCTCAGCAACAAAGGGGGATAAAATGACCGTAATTAATCCACCAACCACACAAGCAGCAATACGCTTCAATAGACCATAAGAAGGTTCTTGTGTAGGCGTATAGGCCAACATGACTGCAAAGAACAAGGAAGAAGCCACAGAGATGGCCACGACTTGACCTAGTAACATATAAGCCCAAATGTAGGGAATACCACGACGATTGCCTTGATGATGATTAGTAATGTAGTATAACTCATATGTTACCTTCAATGGCTAAAATAGGGGTCCAGACAGACACAGTCAGACTACATAATTGATGACTCCATAACCATTGCCAGTGCCCTACAGATACCTGTCTCCAGGCACTATCAAATAAAGAGACATCATGAAGCCAATAAGATATCGAGTCAAGTGAAAGGGGTACATGATGCGACTGTTGCCATTCAGAATAACTAAAGGCAAAAAACTTGAACATGTAAGTCCATGTAGCAGCCAAAGAAACAAGGGACAAGCCAAAAAAGAGAGTTGTGTTTCGTTGGCCATAAGCCTTTATAAGTTGTGATTTGACTCGCCATACAAGTGCAATAATAAGCACAAAATAAGAACCGAGTATTGACACAGCGATAGGGTATGTTATCATGGTACAAAAGAAGAAGAAAGACGAGTAATTATTATTTTTTTTCTTTTTATTAAATCTCAACAAGGATAATAGTACAGTCATCATAATCTTGTAATGTAGAAGCAAAGAATCCATGGGCACTTTCTCGATTGGCAAAATATCTTGCTGAAGACACTAATGTACGTTCTTTGATTTTACGTGTCTTTGCTTCTTCTTCAGTTAACTCGCGGAACAACAAAGGTATACGAGGAAGTTCTTCTTTATCGACTTCCATATTGTCTGTCACATCATTATTTTTGTCTTGAGTCTCTTCTGTCAGGTCTTGAGTCTCTTCTTTCATGTCTTGAGTCTCTTCTGTCTTGTCTCCAGTCTCTTCTGTCTTGTCTTCAGTCTCTTCTTTTATTTCTCCAGTCTCTTCTGTCTTGTCTTGATACTTGCCATGACTGACATCCCCATTCATTAGCTCATCAACTTCCATTTGCTCTGGTTCTTTATTGTGTTCTATTGTTTGTCCTTTGCTCTTCTTTGCTTCTTCTTCTTCCTCCAGTAGATATCTTCCTACTTTCTCACCATCTTCAATCATAGGTCCAATCACTTTAGCAATTGCTCTATTTTGTCTTTCTGCTGTTTCTTCATACATGTAATCAAAGGTGCCATCTGTACTCATAAATAAAAAGTGCCTTCGTTTTTCTTTATGAGGTCCATTAAGCAAGATAGTATGATCCACATAAGGCTGGTCTGATATGCGAATGAATGTCACATCAGGTTCACAAGAGATGATTTTATGAGCAGGATCCATCTTAAAATCAAGATCCCCACAAGAACGAGCTACATTCAATGAAGGAATCCGGTCTTCACGTATTGGTATTCGTAACTTGTCAGGGGTGGTGAAGTCGCTGTGGTTCTGACGGCACTCTGGGCTGTCCAGTTATTGTTGGACGCCTTTTCCTCTGTCTCCTGGCAACTGGCCTGATAGTCTTTGGGTCTGATTCTTGCGTTCTTCAAAGCCAGTCGTTTGGCGTGTCGATTCCCGTCTTCTCTTAGTTTGTCCAAGTCGACTTTGATGACACGGTTCTGCACTGAATCTACAAATTCACCTCCATTCTCTAAGATATGACGAGCTAAATGTTCTAAATAAGGCTTATGATCCTGAGAGGCAAAGACGACATCCATCTTATAGTCATGATCAACTGTATTGAAGGAGGAGGATTCTGTTGTTGTTGCTGTGATGCTAGGATGAGTAGAAGAAGAAGAGGTTCAGGTGCTGAAATCAAGACAGTACGTGAATCCCCTACATTCACATTAATCAACCATTCACCCAAAAAGACATTCAGAATCAATGTACATCCATCATTGTCCACGTGATCTTCCGATGCTTTGTTGGCCATCTGTTCTCGTTTGATAGCCAGATAAGCATCATCCAGTGTTTGAATCATGGTCTTGATATCTGTCTCTAGGCGTTGTTGTATTTCTCGGTCACCCAGCTGCGCTGGATCATAGTCAACACAGATATGATTGACTGCTTCAGGCGTATTCCTCACAAAATACTCTGAACATCCTGGGCCACCATGACCATCGGCCAACATAAACAATCGTCCTACGACTTTATCCCTGGACACAATGTCTGTCACTCGAAACTTGTCTTCACAATGGACTTTTGGAATCTTGATTTTCTCATGTGAACGGAAACGAGGATAAGAATAACCCTTTTGCTGTACAATGGCAAAATGGCCTGCAATAGGATACGCTGTAAAATCGATGGGATCAATATAGTCCATGTCTTTTGTCGGAGGATTGTAGAGCAATGAATAGTCCACAATGGTATCTTCTTCTTCTACTATGTCACATGACGGTGTATTGCCATTTAGTTCATCTTCGTCATCATCAAAGGATTGCATGGAGTGGAAACTAAGAGGCGTTAACATCAGAAAGTGAAGGATGAACTTACTCTTCATCTTGGTCTGAATCAACCTCAATGTCTGAATTCACTCGATCCATGTCTTTCTTCTTAGGTCGGTGTGTTCTTTTCTTTTTCTGGCTTGGTCTAGTCGTAGGGGAATATATAGAGCGTGCCTTGCGCTCACGCTTCGTGCCTTGATAGTGGTATGAACTGGTATGCGAATGATGAACAGGTCGAAGGATGATGGGTTCATCAGGTATTTCCATTTTTTCAGGTGGTTCTATACCATTCAATACTTGATCTGCAATAGCATATTTTGCTTGTCTGCCTGATCCATCTTTATCAATACGAAAAGGATCAGACAATTTCAAGTCTCGTGCAATCTTTCGGGAGGTAGAGATGATGCCTTGTATTGTACTCTTGGGTGTTTCGCCTCTAGATGAGTAGATGAGTATCAATCCAACAACTACCTTACTTGCCTTAAAGGTAATAAGTTTAATGCGCGCACAGCAATCACCAATTGAGCTGCATTCATGGCTTGATTACCATAATGAAAAAGCGTGGCCATGATCTTCATAAATGAAGAATTAGCTCTGAGTGAATCAGCAATGTTGAGATGTGTTAATTCTGTATCCACTGGAAGATTTGTTGTGGTGGTTTCTGTGATTGGTGTCGTAGTTGTGTCTGTAGGTGTTGTTGATTCCATCATGAACTTACAAGAGGCATAATAAGTCCTTTTTTTTGTCAGTAAAAAAAAAAAATCTCTAGTCGCTAGCTTGTGACGTCATCCTTTTTTAAGGTTATTGGTCCTTCAATGCAACTTTATTTGTTTCTCTAAATTGACTTTCATTCAGTCCAAATTCAATGATATGAGAACTGCATTGACTAAACACTACAGAGCCAAAAAGACAGAACAGGAAAAGAAGAGACATATAAGCAACATAATGACGTGTTTTCGAACAATGATAGGCATATCTCTATGGATCTCGAGTGACCACAAAAACGTCTCATTCTCAACTTGATGAGTATTATTTTCAAGAGCAAAAAAAGAGGGAATCTCCTTATCAGATTGGCGTCTAAGAGAAAGGAGAGCATCTACTATGATCATAAAGCGTACTACTGCCTTGTTCCCTTGTTTGTTGAATGACATAATAATACACTCTTTGAGATGTCTGATGGAATGATCTGACCTGAATACTGGTCAACTCAAAGTTCTGATGTAAGCACTAATAATTTACGAATGAACTTATTTATAATATCCATATGAATATACAATTCTATCAAATGTGTCTGTTAAATACAGATATCTTGTTCTTCAGATGAACTAATCAAAGGCAATAACTTTTCTACTTCTACAATCAAATGAGTTTTGTGTGTATCTTGTATAGTACAACTTACTTTGAATCAAATGTTTGCCATAGGTATATTTTTTCAATGATTGAAGATGAGGCTTGATCTTGTTTACAAGTAATTCACGTTGATCATCGTCTACAACATCCAACATTTTCTGAATTACATAATTGGCATACTGGTCTTTCATCATAGTAGCCAAGGGCAAAGTTCTATTTAGTGTTAGACGAATCGGGTCATCAAGTCCTACTTACCCATCAGATCTAGGCTGAAGAACTTCTTCAATCAACAATTGACGGTCTCGCTTACTTCCATAATCCACACATTTCTCAACAACATTACTAGCAAACTTATGCTTACTTAACTGAAGCACTTGACCACGAATCTTGTCAATCACAAGTGATTTATCTATAGGTCTACCACGCTCTAAAATATGCTGAATCACATAATTACCATATTGATCTTGCACTAATTGAGCTGTACATCGATGCAATTCATCCAGAAGAGGACCTGTTTGTGTATCTGTACAGTGTTCAAACATACGCTGAATCACACGACAACCATAAGGATGCGTAGCCAAATGATAGACTTGACCATGAAAAGCATCAATAATGAACTGAATATGTTGAGCAGGCACACGCTCAATGGCCTTTTGAATCACGTGATTGCCATTTTGATCTTTGATGCATTTAAGCACACAACCATCTAATTCCTTGACCAACACAGCCTGTTGTTCAGTCAAGACATGTTCCAAGGCCTTTTGGACGACACGACAACCATACATTTGAAGCGAGAGAGAAAGAACATGACCCTCCATTTGTTTGGCTAAGATGGTCTTTTGCATTTGATTGCCATGTTCAAAAAACTTTTGTAGTACATAGTTGCCAAACACGTCTGTCATGAGCTGTAAAGCATTAGGCAAGACTTCTTCAAACACCATTTGCTTCTCATCACTATTGGCAGTCTCTAATTTTTGTTGAATGAAACGAGAGCCATGTTGGTCACCACTGAATTCGACAATATGACCTTCAATATCTTTGAGTTCGTATTTCTTGTTTTTTGAATTACGGAATTCTTCAAGTAAAGGACTACGCATACTAAGTGCTATTTCTTGTTGTTGTTGTTGTTGTTGTTGTTGTTGTTGTTGTTGTTGTTGTTGTTGTTGTTGTTGTTGCTGCTGTTGTTGTGGTTGATGATGATGATGACGATGATGATGATCATGATGTCTATTTCTATGTTGTATAGGATGAAGATGGAAATTCTGTTGCTGTTGCTGTTGTTGTTGTTGTTGTTGTTGCTGTTGTTGTTGTTGTTGCTGTTGTTGTTGTTGTTGTTGCTGTTGTAATAAAAGTTGTTGTCTAGCAGCCAATAATTGCTGCTGTTGTTGTTGAATCAATAATTGTTGTTGTTGCATTTGTAAAGCACGTAATTTTCTATCTGTGGCTGCAGGAAGTGTATTTTCAGGAAACCCAGTAGGATCCATACCCACAGGTGCTGTCAGAGGTCCACTCTGTTGTTGTCGACGATAAGCCAAATCACCTTGGCTCATTTTACCATAAAGACCATCGCTCAATCCATCTGAGCTTTCACCTAAATCAAACGATGGATAACCATAATAAGGCTGAGATACACGCTGCTCATCTAAACCAAATGCACCAAACTGATTCACAAGATCGTCTTGATATACATTTCTACCTGGAGGTGTTGAATTAGGACGCGTGGCGACAAACTTGTTTCGTAAAGAAGGATCATAATTCAATGCATTCAATTGATCTCGGTATTGCTTTTGAATCACATCTAAATCATCTTCATCAATAACAGATGTGACATGGCGTTGACGTGCTTGTTGTTGTTGTTGTTGTTGTTGTTGAAGTGCAAATAGAGGAGAAGGTGTACGAGGAAAATCCTAGATAGATTGGGGGAGGGATTCAGTTCACGCTCTTGTTTAAGTGTGTTTACCTGTTGAATCAAATCCACTAAATTACGTTGGCGTCGATTAGTTAATGCTTCCTCTTGCTGTTGTTTAGGTAAATGGTGATGATAGCCATGTAAACCATGCATACGAGGGTCTAAGAAGAAGAATAAGTATAACAGAGTTGGGTATGTCTTATTGTATCTACCCTCTTCTGTGGTTGGCCATAATGGCCATGGTTGACTCGTGTTTTCTTGATAATAGCCGAGTTGCTCAGGATCCATAGAAAGACTATCAAATTCATGCGCACGTCGAGTAGGAGGCGCACTTGTTGAACGAAGGTCATCTGGAAACATACCAGCCTGAAATAAGTCATCGTATTCGATTTTACCATGTAAAAGAGCAGCCAACTACATAATGTTATTGAGATGAAACACAATTATAAAACAAACCTGTCCTTGAGGCTGATTCTTTGCTTTTGGTTGATGCAAATCAGACTTCTGAGACATGGGACTACGTGGTAGCATGATGACCAAGCAAAAAAAAAAAAAAAAAAAAAAAAAAAAGAGAAAAAAAAGGGAAGTTTTTTTTTTTTATTATTATTATTATTTTAAACTCAGGTTACTGCTGGTGGGATTCAGACATGTCATCCAATGCTTTTTTCTGTTGTTCCATTAATTTCTTTCTTGCTTGAAGCACCATAAACTCTTTGCGTTTTCTCAACATGTCTTGTCGTTTATCTGGACTGGTTTCCCATACCTTAGGTGGTTCTTGGTCTAATCCGTTTTCTTTTTGAACATCAATCTTGTATCTTTGAACTAAGTTAGGATGACTGGGCGATTTACGAGCATTTGAGTTGGATGTATTGATATTAGGGCTTGTGGAGGGTTGTGCTTGAGGAGGCTAATGTATTGTGTGAGTTCTATAGTTACATGTCATATACTTACTAAGGGGAGACTGCCATCACGAAGTGCATTATCTACTGTGGTTTCTACAGATCCTGTTCTCTGAAGATCGGCTTGGATAGCAGCTGTAGGAATATCAGGAAACATGGCACGTACTTGTTCAATCTAGGTTGTTGTTAATTTACTTGGTTGGTGTCATACTCTTTACCATTTGAGAAGTGACGCGGTGTTGCATACGTCTGTTGGTACGTCTTGGTTGCTGTTGCTGTTGCTGTTGTTGTTGTTGTTGTTGATTACCACCTATATAGAATGAGTCATTGTTGATAGCTTATACAAATTACCAAGCATCCAACGCAAAGCAATCAAGATGAGAAAGACAGCGACTAGTATAGACACACTGTCGTTCATGTTACAACAACGAAAAAAAAAAAAAAAAAAAAAGGAAAAGAAAAGAAAAAAAAAAACTGCTGGGATTGAAACATTTAACAGTTTCATGTAAGGCTCTTGTTGGTTCAAGTATTTGTGCCTGTATTCAGCCTTAGCTCATTTAATGAGATGAAGACTATTTTTCGCAATATTGGCGTATAGAGGAATAGCATTGGCAATCAATGTCTAAAAACAAAGGGCTATCAGAAAAGTGTATTAACAAAGTTAGTAGATATAGACACAGCGCATCTAATGGTCTAGAAAACATAACATGCTGAATATCAAGATAGCGAGCTATCCTTCTAAAACGTGTTTTCTGTTCTTGAGCTGTAACATACACTTTTTATAGTACTTTTGCAAATCTAGTAGAAATGATGGTTTATTCGCATCTGTAGCGGGTTGCCGTTAGTGTTATTATGCTAATAAATCAGAAAAAAAAAATCAATATGTCCGCCATTGGCACCATGACAGCTTGGTGTTGGTTGGTGGTATGAATGCAATTGCCTTTCTTTCTTTTATTGCTGGCCCATTGCCTGCTTATTGTCTACTGATCTCTTTTAATATACAAGTTATCTTTAGCTCTAAAATTCATTTTCAGTTGATGAAGGCATTCTGTGCATTATGATGTATTTTTTGCATATTTTTCATTTGTAGATAGTCATTTAATGATGCATCATAAGCATTGAGAGGCTTTTAAAACTTAAAGAGGTGTATTTATAGCTGATTTATTCTGGTTTTGGATATTTTATAGAACATTATGTCAAACTTACATTTTCATGCTTTAACGAAATATATCTTTTGAAATCTATTTTCATGTGTTTTGACAGTCTTTTTTTAGAATAGAAATCACGTTTGTATGTTCCTCGTGTAGAAGAAAAAAAAAAAAGAATTCTCGGTACATTAAAAAAAAAAAAGGCTATTTTGGTACTATTGCTTTTTATTTCAACGTAATTTTTTTATCGAAATTGGGCAGGTGGTTCTATTTCTGGTATAGCACGATAAGTAAACTGTGGTGCAGAAAATGATTCCAAATCAGAAGGCTTTGTGACATCATTTCCAGCAGAAACTGTCGCTGTTGTGGTATTATTATTATTATTATTATTAGCAGCACCCAATCCTGTTGTGTTACTATGAGAACCAAATCCGCTGTTACTGCTCAAACTAGAAGTCTGTCCAAATGCTCCACCCACATTTGTTGTTGCACCAAATGCATTACTATTGTTGCCAAGTGTGCTTGTGGATCCAAATGCTGAGCCAGTACCCATTGCACTTGTAGAACCAAAAGCAGAAGAAGGTGTATTTGCTGCTTGTCCAAAGGCCGAGGGCTGTCCAAAGGCCGAAGGCTGTCCAAACGCAGATCCACCGCCTAATGTACTTGTGGATCCAAATGCAGATCCACTACCTAATGCACTTGTCGAACCAAAAGCTGATCCTCCACCCAATGCACTCGTTGAGCCAAAAGCTGATCCACCACCCAGTGCACTTGTTGAACCAAAACCCGAGCCACTACCTAATGCACTTGTTGTACCAAAACCTGAGCCACCCCCAAAAGCAGAGGGCTTATTTGCCGTTTGTCCAAATGCTGAAGGTTGTCCAAATGCTGATGGCTGTCCAAATGCTGAAGGTTGTCCAAATGCTGAAGGTTGTCCAAATGCTGATGGCTGTCCAAATGCTGATGGCTGTCCAAAGGCACTTGTGCTACTACTTGATCCAAAGGCATTTGTGCCAGTACCCGTGCCAAACGCACTTGTTGCTCCAAAGGCACCTGCTTGGTTTGCAAATGGTGTAAATGGTTTATGGTTTGCTGCACCGCCAAAGGGGCTAGCATGATTTGATTTTTCTTTTTCGTAATGCTGAATGGCTCCACTAGGATTATTGATGATGGCATTTGTTTGTGCTTCCATCTGGTTAAAAAGCTGTTCATGACTCGACATCTATTGAACATAGATATATATATATATATATATATACATATGTACAGGTCAGCTTTACGATCATCTTCATTGGATACTTGCATATTGAGTAGTGTTGTTTGTGGTTCTCATGCTTGTATAATACAAATATCTGTCTTCTTCACAACTTCTATCTGTGCCTACAATCAAATTAGGTTCTTCTTTAGCGGGTCCATATACACTGAGTTTCCACTGAGGCCTTGCTTCTGTCAAGTCTGTCTTCAAAGAACTTTCACTAGAATACAATATGAGTATTTATTTCTAAACGATAAAAAATAAATAAATAAAGATAACACGTTACTTATATTTACTGGTAGCTGCGGTAGGTGTTGCGTTACTTCCCCAACGATTCTGTTGAGGCCCAGTATGTTCAAAATTACAGTTATTGCCGTATCGACAGTTACCCGATGCATAAAACTTGCAAACAGTCATTCTGTTAAGAGAAAAACTATACTGCAAGACGCGTGAATTAGCGCGCGTGCGCCACTAAGCAAGAAAGAGCGAGAGTGAAAATTTGAATTAAGCAACAGTCACTGTTTTGAAGATACGACCAAGTGTCACTTCAAAAGTGTGCCTCACTTCCTTTCCAGGAACAAATGAAGATCTTTTTAAAAGACATCCACTTTTTTTCTTGCGAAACAATCATTTGGATCTAGTCTCCTTCATTCAATGTAGCACCAAAAGAGATGTTCTTTTTTATTTTGAGTTTCCTATCCCTTTTTTTTTTTATCTCTTTTCTTTTCTCTTCTTAATTGACTCAAAATGGCAGACTCAACTACAACCGAGAAATTTACAAAAACGGCTACAGAATTAACTGCAGAAACCACCTCCCACAAATCTTCGAATAAAAAGTCAAAGTCCGATAATGCAACAACATCTTCAGATGGTTTCAAGGATTCTTCAAGCCATTCTGAAAAAAACATAATAGCTGCTGCAGTCGAAACAACTGAATCATCGTCAAATAACAGTCAAAAAGAAACTGAAGCAAAAGCAACTGCTGCTGCTGCTGCTGCTGCTACAACTGAAAATGAAAAAGCAACGACAAAAGCAAAGGCAGCAGCAACAACAACAACACAAGAACCTACTACCACCACAACACAAAAGCCTACTACCACCACAACACAAGAGCCTACTACTACCACAACACAAGAGCCTACTACTACCACAACACAAGATCCTACAACAACTACAAATACAACTACCACTGCAATTGCAACGACAACGACAACTGTTGCAGCATCCACTACATCAGCAGTAGCATCTATTACATCATCATCATCCTCTGCTTCTTCATCCAGCAGCAATGCCTCTATTTCCTCTTCGAGTGTAGCTCATACATCCATGCCATCTTCTTCGTCTTCATCAATTACAAGCAGTTTGTCTTCAACTGCATCTTCATCTAGCATTGCACCTAGTGCTTCCGTTTCCAGTAGTGCTGACACAGCCAACAATTCCTCCAGTGATAAAACTGGTCTTATTGCAGGCATTGTCGTTGCTATTGTTGCCCTTATGTTTATCGGTGCTTTTGCCTTGATGCTCATTCGTCGCAAGCAACGTAGAGCAAGAAGAGCTAATCGCCCTGCACGTACTATGGATGAATTATGGGTGCCTAGTGCTGAATATGAAGGCTATCAACCAAATTCTGCACGTGATACAGACGAGGGCGCTCATGAAACTTGGGAACCACATCCATCGGAGCAAGGATTTCAAGTCGGGACCATTGAACAACAGCCTTACACGGACTACAACCATGTGGCATCTCCTGCAATGGCCTATATGCCTGGCACTCAGCAACCAGAACACAATGCTGCTGGACAGTATTATCCTGGTTCGCCTCTTCAAGGCTACCAGAATGCTGCTCCTTATTCTCCTCAGCTTCAGCAACAAGATAAGCTGTACTACGAACCTGCACAACAAGATGTCTATCCTGATCAAAATTTCCAACAATACCAACAACCTGTCATTGCTGAACAACAACCAGGACTGTACCACGAGCAACAGGCAATGTATCACGATTCTAACCAACAACAGCCTATGTACCACGATCCTAACCAACCTTATCCTCAGCAACAGGATCAACAGATGATGTATGCTCAAGAGTACTATCATAATGGACAATTTCCAGATGCTCAGCCATTGCCAACGCAACCATTACCCACCCAACCATTACCAGCACAACCTCAATCACCCATCGTGGATCAACAGTTCAACCAACAGCAACCCGCGGCTGTAATGAATGCGACTCAACCCTCATTGGCTGGAAATCAACCAGTACATGAACCTCCTCATGAAAAGTAAAAAAAAAAAAAAAAAAAAAAAAAAAACCATAGAAAGCTCGACGATAAAGATATTAAAAACATATAAATTATCTTTTCTTTACCTTATCTTGTTGTTATTATAACTACAATGCATTATTTATCAATATCCTATCTATCATATATACATACCAATACATCCACCCCTTCTTTTTCCGCTTCTATAAATAGTCAATAAGCATCACATAGACTTCTTCAATAAATTTTTTTTTATACTTTGTATCATTCAACCGTTTCTTTTAGCCGTTTTTAGGGTATTCCATTGAACGTTCATCATAAAATATTTGGCGTTTAGTTTTATTTCGGTCCATGACAATGGAAGAATTTACTCTGGAACACTTTTTTAAAGTTGAATTAAATTGGCTTAAATAAAGTACGACAGTGTTAAACTCTCTTTTTTTTTTTTGAATGACTAAAAAAAAATTAAGTTTTGACTCTGCAAAAAAGAAATTATTTTATTCTGCACAATTGTCAAAACACTCCGTCCTAAATTAAGTATCCGCTTTGCTTTATGCTAGCGCCCTTTCTTACGATAAATAGTGTGTTTGATACATTACAGTTTTCTCTGTATTATTAACAACAATAAAAAGTATGCTATCAATAAATTTCACAAAAAAAGTTTGTGTTTAAGGCTTTGATTAGAACATCAAACCATCATTTGGCTTAAGGTTCACATTGGTTTTGTCTACTCCATCATGGAAAAAGCTACCGTCAAATAAATCAATAAAAGTGTTCCTAAAACCATTCTTTAAACAAAACTTTACAGAGAAGAATTGACGACACACTTGAACCTTATTCAAATGCCAGCAAAGTTTGTATTTGCATTAAAATCAAAGAGAACCTTTTCTTTTTTTTTGCATTTATGGTTTTTTTTTCTTTGATTATTTCAAGCATGGGAAAGATTATAAATGTATTGACTAACTGATGATTCTGCTTTATGCAAGAACTGAACTCAACTTTGCTTTCGCTAAATTACATCTCAAGCTAAAACATTTCATTATGGTTATTTTTAAAGTGATATACCAAGTTTAAAAAAGACTATATATTATGTCTTTTTCATTCTTGAAATAGTGTAAACCACCCCTTCATTCAAAGATAATTTAATGAATTAATTGTAAGGCTTACATATATCAAAGATAACTAGCAACCATAGGTAACAAAAAAAGAGGCTCCTTTTTATTGTCTTTGCTACTGGGTTTAGTGTTGATAATAACATCCTGTTTTTTTTTGTTCCAGACTACCAATGAATTTGTCTATATTCAATTGCAACTTGACAAGCGCGAATGGCTGACCATAATCCAACCAAGAAAAAAAATGTTGGTGCGATAAACGAATACTACTTTTAAAGAAAAGCTTATATATTGTAGAACATCTGCAAATTTCTATACTAGTTATTTACAAATCAAACCATACTTATTAAGTCAAATGTCTTGGTATTTGTTTAGTCTCAAAAACTGCTTGATCTCTTTCAGAAAAAAAAGATGGTGTTTAGACAATGACATGAAAGGAACAGGATATTAAAAGGAGTAAACTAGAAGCAAACTTTGCTCGAATGAGTCATCTGTGCTTTTTTCTTAAAATAGTTTATGGATGCATCTCAAACGTTCTTTATTGTAACAATAAAGGCGCCTAAATTCGGAACAAGGAAATTTAAACTTTCAAGCAGTACAAGTTTCATATGTTTTAGCAATACTCATCAATAGTACCTTGTGAATGTCTTTTTCGTTGTTTACTATTACTTCCCGGGACTGTTCTCAATGCACAAAAAAAAAGGAAAGGGAAAAAAACAGAAGCAATATTTCAATGTTGAAAGGATATACGAAAAGGATTGAGTTGTAAGCCAGGTTACATGTAATTTTCGTTTTTCTTTTATCAGATCTTTTTTTTTTGATGCGTTAAGACAAAAGTGAGATTAAACCAAGAAAGGTTAGGACAGAACAAGAACCCCCAGATTTTTTGGTTTGTGCGAATCAGATAACCCTCTTTTTTTTGACGTAAAAATAAGCTGTAGAGAAAAAAGATCTGATAATACGTATTGATTTGATTGGATATCCAGAGTCAACATTTTCTTTTTTCAAGAAAGACTCGTGAGTTACATCACGAAAAGCAAGCTTTGAGGATAACAAAGGATTTATTTTCAATAAAGCCCAAACTTTTATTATCATTCGTTTCATGTGCTATGAACTTATATAGATCAAGGTCATTTTATGTCCTCATTCAAGGGATATACGTACCGTAGACTACAATAAGATTTTTGAGGAATTATAAAACAATTATCCTGGCTTTTACGCAGTCAAAACCTTAATTCATTTGTTATTCCCTTGCAAACTCAGTTTATTTATTTTAAATTGTAACCACTCTTATCAGATCTTTAGATAATCAAGCGTGTTTGATTGTATCCTTTGCAACAGCTAGACACTTTCAACGCCATATGCTATATATGATCAATGGAATAATTCTATTTGAAATTTCTATTAAGCTATTAATGAGATGATATATTACATGACTGAAGTAGTAAAAAAAAAGGTGGATGACAGATCTAGATCCTTTAAATCACATTGTTCAGTTAGTATATATTGATCGTACAAACCGTTCCGCTCTCATATAAAAAAAGGGATCTGATAATCATGAAAGCGAAATGATGGTAGTTGTATTACTGTCTTTTAGGTTTTTTTATGAGGGGTAAGGGAGGGGGTCCAGTTATCTGATCTAAATGTATAGTTTTCAAAAGGCGGTTGAATCCTACGATGCACAAGAAAATTTTTTTGTTACTACAAGGCGGAGAAATCAATCTGATAAGATGGAATTCTAAATTCTCTGTTTGTGCGTTACAGTATCACCATCATACCCTCGATTATCCGACCACAAAAAGAGGGTATAAAAGAGATCTGTCTCGATTTCTTTTTTTTTTCTTTTTTCTTTTTCGCTATCATTATGTCTACATTATCTAACAAAAAACTTACTATTCACCCTTCTTATCCAAATCCTAATCATCCTACTAAACAACCTCAACATAAAAAGACAATGAAACACATAAAAAGTCAACCTTCATCACCTACACAACCTCCTAAACAGTTTAGTCATCATCCTCATGATAAATTTTTACTTACCCCTCCCAGTTCACCAGAATCACTTCCTCGCTTAACAAACCACCACAAAAAGAAAACAAGCAGTACCTACGAATACAATAACCGTATCTTGACTGCCAAAAGAAATGGAAACCTCCGTAATGTCATGAACGAGTTTACATCCATGAAAAAGAACAATGTCCAAATGACTCATCATACTTATAATCTTGTTTTGGAAGCACACGCCATTCTTCGTCGAGAAGGAACACCGCTGACAAATATGTTGAGAAGTAAGAAACAATGATCTCTATAATGATGAAATGACTGACTTGTTTCTGTAGTTTACAATGAAATGATACAACATCAGATCCAACCCAATGCTTATACCTATATCTTGATGATACGTTCATTGTGTAAGCGTGATGTTGAAGTTCAAAAGACAGTGGCTATGCTCAAGCGCCAATCTGCACGCATTGGACATAAAAACGAAGATGTAGTTCTATTGGAATCTGAAGGCAACTTGAACATGGCACTGGCCATCTTCCATTATGCTGTTGCTGATGGTGTATCTGTAAATTCATTTGAAGTCGAGATCTTTAACCAATTACTTCGTGTCCTTTCTCATTATGGTGATACAACAGATGCTGAATTCGTCTATCGCCAACTTGAACAACCTCATGTTCATGCCAGACCCAACTCGGCTACGTATGCTGCTTTGATCAACTTGTTTGGTCGTGCTGGTGATATTGACACAGCTCTCTATTACTATCATGTCTATAACCAGGTCAAAGATACATTGGGGCCTCATGATACCTCATATATCTTCAATGCTTTAGTTGATTGCCATTTGAAATGCAATAGGCTTGAAGGTGCCCTCCATGTGGTTGAACATGATATGGTAGAGCATGGTATCAAATTGACATGTATCCCTTACAATTCCATCATCCGTCACTACTGTGCTCATAACCAAATGGAAGATGCTGAAGCCCTTATCGAGCGATTGATTCAAGGCCATCAAGAAGACAGCGAAAAGTACCCTTCACCTGACGCTAGCAGTTATGGACCTATCTTATCTTCGTATTGTCAAACAGACAAATGGGAAGAAGCCACACGCATCTACAATGCGCTTCGAGAGACAGATATCAGAAAAGCCTATGGTAATCTTGCCAATTATGCCTTGCTTTGCCTTACACACCAAGACCGTCAGAAAGCTCTTTCTGTCATTCAAGACATGACCCAAGCTGATCTAGAGCCGGATCCTGTATTGGCTGAGCGCATGGTGACTAGTTTTGCTCAAGCTGAACAAGTGGATTCAGCTATCCATGTCTTGTGTACACTTCAACAAGCCATGTCTTCTCGCTCTTTGATCAAGGGTGCTGGTCATCTTGTAAATAGTGCGCTTGAAATTGTGCTTCATTGTGACACTGTTTGTCAAGTCTTACAAGTGATGCAAATCATCATGCCATTAGCCAATCAGGATAACCATGGAGCCGAGTCTCCTTCTTCGTTTGACATTATCTGCAAGATTCTGATTGATTCCTACTTTGAACAATCAGCACAAGTAAAAGACAGATTGACGACGGCAGATTTCCAACTCTTGTTCCATGCAGTTTTTGTTGTTTATGGCTATCAACAACCTTCTTGTCTTGGTGATGCATTAACCCAACTGCTTCAAGACATGTGTGATTTTAGAGTGGATATTCCTCTTGATCTCTATGAAGACATTCTTGATCAATTACAAGCCTATGATGATGTCGAACTTGAATTGAAATGGAAGATAGCCTTTGAACGCAACACGATGTTACCTGATTCTACAAAACAAGATCCTATTATGGCTGAGGACGACGACGACGATGACGATGATGATGTTATTATTGAGATCGCAGAAGACGAGTATCCTTCCAAGGCTAACATGGTATCTCATGAGATACTGAAGGCAATTGTCAGCGGCAATGGTTGTGAAGCCATGCGCATCTTTGAAGACCGTATCATTTGTCAAGGCTTAATTCCCTCCCCTGAAATCATGCGCGACGTCATTACTCTTGCTAGCAAACAAGGTGATACTCAAACAGCCTTGACCATGTATAACAATGCCATCTATGCTTACAAAGACATGCCTGATATGCAGACAAAAGAAGAGGCCATTTACATGGCTACCAATAGTCTCTTAATTGGCTATGCTCAAAAAGGCGATATAGACAAGGCCAAGGTCTATTATGATCGTATCAAGGCCATGGGTCGTTTCCCAGATGGCGATGGATATGCAAGTTTACTTCTTGGTAGTGCTAAATGTGCTACAGACGAAGCCACAGACGCTTTAGCCATTTATGACGAAGCCAAGCGTCATCATGTCAAGCCCACCACTTTTTTCTACAACGTGATGATTTCCAAGTTAGCCAAGGCGCGTAAACTAGACCTTGCTCTCAATCTGTTTGAAGAGATGCAATCATTCAACGTACCTCCTAATTCAGTTACGTATGGTGCTATCATTTCTGCCAGTGTTCGTTCAGGATCAGAAAGTCAGTCGCGTCGATTATTTGGTGAGATGCTCTCTTCGCCTTCGTATCAGCCTCGAGTGGGTCCCTTTAATAACATGATGCAGTTTTATGTTCGCCAACATCCTAGCAGAGAGCGTGTGCTTGAATACTTTGCTGAACTTCGTCGTCGTCAGATCAAGCCCTCTCCTCATAGCTACAAGTTATTGATGGAAGCCTATACCCACATTGCACCTTATGATATGCCTATGGCACATAAACTCTTGAGCGACATGACAAGATGCGATCGTCTTTGCCCTCAGGCAACCCATTATGCTACTCTGATTTATTCGTATGGTATCCTTCAACGTGATGTTCTGAGTGCCGAACGTGTATTTGCCGAAATGAAGCGGGTCAAAATCCAGCCTGATGAAGCAGTCTATCAAGCGATGATTGATACACTGATCAGTAACAATGCGCTCGACAAAGCCGAGCAGGTCTATCATGAACTCAACAAGAATAATCAATTACAAAAGAGCGGGTCTCCTTATATTGAAAATCTGTTTATTCGAGGCTATGGTGAAAAGGGTCAGTTGGAAAAAGCCGAGGCTGTCTTTGAAGCCATGTCTGATGATAAAATGCAATCTTCGTTTTATGTGATTCGTGAACCAAGTACATATGAAGCCATGATTCGAGCCTATCTTTTGAATGACAAATTAGACAAGGCCAAAATCATTTTAGACAAGATGATTAAGCGTGATTTTCCGCCTAAAGTGATCGGTGTTGTAGCTGATCTTATGCTCGCATAGAGATCTCATCTTTATTTTTATTTTTTGAATCTCCCCCCCCTTTTTATTCTCTCTTCTTTTCCCTTATTCTCTTTTTTTTTATTGAATAATGTCTAAAGCAAAAAGTTTAGGTAGATACTGAATAAATTCAAAATTACATATTGACTTTGTCTAGTTGAATCTCTTCTCAAGATTCCTACTGTTAGAATAAAGAATGTTGCCAACACGACTGAAAAGTTACAAAAGATCATTCAAGATGGTAGACGCAATCTACACTTTATTAGTGGTAAATAACAACAAAGAGAGAAGCAATGAATTTAATGTTTAGATTTTGATATGACTATGTCTCGTCACTGGGTTCGCAATAAGGAAACAGATGCCTTAGAGCGTAACTCTTCTTCTCACGGTATTCCTGCTCGGTCTGGTTTATTGACGGATGAAGTAAGTTTTACTTGAAATTATGTATTTTATGCTTATCATATCAGTATAAAAAAGAAACAGCTAGAATTTACAACAAATATTATCCCATTGAGATTGATCAATCTATGACTCATGAAGAGAAAGTACCTTATATGATGCAATGGTGGGTAGAAGCACACGCTAGTTTAATTGCTCAAAAGATCTCTAAGCATGGTATGTGTGTATGCGTATGTGTGTGTGTGTGTGTTTTGTTGCTTATTTTTATTTTTATTTTTTTTTTTACATATAGACTTGGAAGAAATGGCAAGAAATGTCAAGATTGAATTAAGATCTGAACTAGAAAAAGTATTGATCAACTGTAGAGATACACAAGTACCTTTTCTTGTGTTTTCTGCTGGCATTGGTGATATCATTGAAGCTATTCTGAAGCAAGTGGACTTGTTCTATGACAATATGCACATTGTTTCCAACATGATGGTCTTTGATGAAAATGACATTTGTGTTGACTTCAAAGAGCCTCTTATTCATGTATTTAACAAGTCAGAATTTCAATTGGAAACTTCACCTTATCACAAATTGATCGAGAAGCGAGGCAATGTTGTCTTGATGGGTGATAGTCTGGGTGATCTTCAGATGAGTCAAGGCGTGGCTCATGAACTCTGCTTGAATATTGGTTTCTTGAACCATGATATTAAGGCCTTGGAATCTGCTTATATGGATGCCTTTGATGTTGTTATTGAAGGCGACGCTAATATGAAGCCAGTGATAGAAATCTTGAATTGTATAGAGTAATAGAAGACTTGTTTATTAATAGTATTAAAAAAAAAGAAAGAAAGAAAGAGAAAAATAAAGAGTAAATAGAGTAAATTACAAGATCAAACAACCCTTCTTCTTTCTAGGTCGCACAGGAGGAGACAAGACAGCTCGAATGGCTTCATCAAACACGTTTTTAAGACCCTTTTGAGTAAGTGCAGAACATTCAAGGTATTTAACAGCTCCAATATCTTTTGCCATTTGCACACCTTGAGGGTAAGAAATAGGTGCCATACGCTTTTGCTTCAATCTCTCAATTGTATCACGATCTTCACGTAAATCCAATTTGGTACCCACCAAAATAATAGGAATATTAGGTGCATGATGACTGATTTCAGGGTACCACTGAATAAATTGGCTTGTCAAAATAACAAATTTGATTTCGTAAAGGGACTTACCTTTGTGCGGACATTTTCGAATGATGGAGGGCTTACAAGTGAAAAGCAACTAAGAAAGACGTCCGTTTGAGGATAAGAAAGAGGACGAAGACGGTCATAATCTTCTTGACCTGCTGTATCCCATAAACCCAAATTAATGGGTTTACCATCAACCATAACATTAGCAGAATAGTTGTCAAATCTAATCAATCATTCAGATAAACTATACATAACATAGACACACATACATACACTGTAGGAATATATTCACCGGGGAAAGCATTTGTTGTGTATGAAATTAATAAACAAGTTTTACCAACAGCACTATAGACTGATGAGCACATCATCTTGTTCATCTTGGTTCTTACCCATCACCAACAACAACACATTTAATAGACTGCATTTTTTGTGGTATTTATAAAAACGCGCGCGTATTAAAATAAGAAAAGAGAAGGGAAAAGGGGCGAAAATAAAAATATATATATATAATAAAAAAAAAAAGTGCTTCATCCAATTCGTGTAACTTGTGTTACTACTTTATCTCCTTTCTTTCTCTCTTTTTTTATTTCTTTTTGAATAGACTATACTGAATAAAAGAAAAAAATACCTGAATAGAAAGCATAGTAAAAGAGATCAAAAAGAAGAACAAGAAAAGAGAGAGAGAGAGAGAGAGAGAGAGCAATCATGATAAAAGAACAAGAAGATCAATATCGGACTTTATTATGATTAGACTACAAAATTATCAAGACCTATACCACATAATTCAAAGGGTACTTGTATGTCTTGTCTAAAGGAAATACGTATCGATTTAAAAGGTTGTTGGTAAGGACATTTGAAATTGAATCCAATGCGATAATTCAATTGTGTATTTGGTGTCAATTCAATATCACAATCATTCCAGGAACCATACATCACATACTGAACTGTCACTCTAAACAGTTCATTTAATGGTAAAGTGAGTTCATTCGGCGTATAGAGTATCACTCTTCTTGCTTGTATATCACCTGTCATATATAAACCAAAATAATCGTCTTCAGTTGGATCTACATAGGGTGAATACACTTATGAAAACACATATCGACTTACTTTTCAATGTATTCCAACATGTCTCTGTATCTTGATCTACTGCTTTATAATAGGATTGGTAGATATAGTTGGTTGGTTTAGGCAAATTGGGCCAAGTATGCTGATAGACCTGTTCATAGTCAGACATGTTGGAAATAAAGCTTGAATTAAATAAGGGTTGTTCTATTGGCATTGCATGGATATTTGTGATAAACAAACAACGGTCATTAGCGCAGCTTGATCTAACATCTCTTTCTTCTACAGGCGGTGTTGCTTCAGTCTTGGTAAAGTAATGGTCTTGTTCACCCAAGAGACTATTGTTGTTTAGATTGGATTCTAATATAGACAATGCATGGTACTATTCACTTTGTTTAGTTTGTACAAATGTCTGAAAAACATTACCATATGATATTGTACAAACTTCCTATTGTTAACGCTGTCTAAATGTTTAAAACTGTCTCGACCAAAGGACAATAAAGGGTTGGATATTAAGTAAGGATATTGATTCAGCCAAATTGAAAAATAAATCTCAATAAATCTGAATTTAGATTCACCTTCCAAGCCATGTACACTCATTTGACTAAGAAAGGCCTGTACCTTTTGACGAGATACAAATGCACCATATCGCATGTCGGCATAGCCTGTATGAAGAGAAATGGCTAACAGGACAATGAATACTTTGTTGTTATCCATTGCTATTTACCTTGATTTTGAAATCGCCATGTCATATAGTCAATATAATTAGAAGGTCTTGAATTCACAACAAATTGATCTGGATAACGAAGTGAATGGGTATAGAGACTATCCAAGTATGTATTCAACCATAAATCATCTTGAAAATAACACATATCAAATGAAGCAACAGCACAAGCAGTAAATTTGCCTACGTTAAATAAGGAGGCGTCTGTTTGGATCACTTGAATTTGTATGTCTGTACCATTATAAAATGACTAACAAGTGTTAGACAGCGAAGAAATCTCATCCAAGTATACCTTGACATCCAATGGACTCTTGAATGAATTATAAATCAAGATTTCCTTGACAAAAGGATATTTCGCTAAATGTTGAACAGCATGAACAATGCCTTGTTGCCTCTTTTCCACTCGATTAATAATCGCTGTGATGGGCGGTAATCTTTGTTGATTTTGTTTCGAAAATGCACTGAGTGGGAATAGACTTTTTTGTGTCAGTGCGGGTTCATTTTCTAGTGTCTGAATATGCCAGGTAGGAGGGTCTACCTCCAAGTTAAATGAGTGAGTATGTTTCTGATCAGGCGACTTTTTGACCGAGTCAAGCTGAAACCAAGTAAAGAGTATTATTAAGCCAAAAACAATATAGATAAAGATTCTTTTTAATGCAAAGCCATCTTTTTTATTCATTGTTACAAGAAGAAGAAAAAAAAAAAGAAAAATAAATTTTTCAAGAAGGGGTTTGGACCAAAATAAGGTACTCGATACGATTGGTCGATCCCTTTCTTATTTGTTTGCTCCTATTTCAACACTACTCCTGTTTTACTGTTCGTTATTATTCATGTAGAAAGAAGAAGAGTTTATTGAATACCGGAGTGAAGAAAAACAACATGTCGTTTGCTTCTTTTCTTTTAATTGTCTTGTTTTTTATTTTCGAAACAATAAATTTAAAGTAGTACAAAATTATATGTGTCACTCTATACCGATGCTGACGAAGACCGAATTTGTAACACACTTTATTTCTGATCCTTGATTTTTGTCATGCAATTATGGCACTTGAACACCAAAGCATTGGAAAGACTGTATTTGTTCTTGGCATGAGGTCCTGCTCCTACGCCGTAATGATTCTTGTCGTTGGCCTTGAGTACAATTTGAAGTTCTGCTTCTGCTTTAGCGTATTCCTTGTCGAGTATAAGCATTTGTGCTTTTTCATATCGACTAAAATAATACACATAGTGATCTAAAACCACCTTATTGGCTTCATCAAATACTATTTGTAATGATTGTTCATGTATCTTGTGCATTTCTTGATCTTTTGTGATTTCATAAAGCATTCTAGCTGTAGAGGCTCGAAGGAAGTGAGCTAAACAAATATCGTCATAGTAGTAAGTATTTGCCTTATCGAGCTTATTCAGTTCAGTATCAATGCGCTTCAGATTGTTTTCCAAAACAGTCTTTGGAATAAAGCCAAACATAGTAAATGCGCTTAATATCTCGAGATCAGGCAACATGAGTCGATTGTGTTGTAGCGTAAACTTTCTTGCTTTTCGTGCAACAAATTTCTTGAAGCCATAAGTCACTCTCTTTTTAGGATTGAAATATACTTACTTCCATTGGAATTGATTTACCAGCAATCTTTTGTTTTTCACCTGTTATTTTTTCCATGCGTTCACTAACTTCTTCAAAATCTTTACCGAGCATATAGAGAGAAACAGCCTTAAGATAAGAATACACAGCCTTAGACCAATTACTTTCCTTTTGTAGTCCAGTATAGATATCAAATGCTTTTTGCCATTGTTGACGCATCATATAGATAGGACCTAATTCCCAAAAGCACATATGATGCAATTGCTTCCAGTCCTTTTGTGTCTCAATTGCCTTTTGATACTGCTCTTCTGCTTCATCCAACAATCGCTTACTCACCATCAACCGACCATTGAAATACAAAAAGAAGACACCTCGAGGATAATCCTTTAAACATCGATGCAACACAGATTCTGCAAAGGGACCATTGACTTTTGACAATGGAATCATTTGAGATAAGACAATGTGATAGCTAATCAATACCATATCACATAATGGTCGACGTAATCCATGCTGGTCTTCATCACGGCTAGCTGACTCGAGCACCTGAAGACCATGGTCTCGATCAGAAGAAAATCCGACAAACTCCGCAACTTTGATGACAGATGCTGGTAACATGGAAAGAATTAAGCTAAAGCAACCTACGCCTAGAGCAACACCTGATGTAAAATGTTCGTCTAATGGCTGGTCTGCTTCGTTCACATATTTTTCGAGTATCATGTACGTATTGTAACTGCTGCGAATATTTAAACTCTCTCGAAGAAAAGACATGACACTTTCATCGTGTAGAATACCCAGCAATGCCTTGAGTAAATAAGCTTCTGCATGAACTAATTCCTAATTGTATACGTTACATACTGATGTTTTTGTATGTGAGACTTACAGCATGTCTCTCTACAACGGTCATGGCTTTGATATCTTCTAGGCTTGTGCCTTTGACCCAATTGGTGACACTGTTGATCCAATGACTGTCCTTTTTTCGTTGCTGACTCGCTAATTCAATTGTATGCTTTAGCATGTTTAATGCCGTGACGATATCTTCTTCTTGAAAAGTCATGACACACTTGAGAAACAGAATGAATGAATGACCGAGAGCATAATACATGGATTGTTTGTAATATGGTCTCAGTACAGCCTCTGCTTCTGTAATACTCGAGTTAAGGAAATAATCTAATGCTCTTTTTACGTCTTTAATCTCGGCGTATAATTGTTCTTGGTTGGTAGCAACGTATAATTCATCATAGCTTGCATTCGGTGTGGCAGTAGGTGTATTTGGTGTTGATCTTGTTCCAAATGGATTACCAATTTTTGACAAAAGGCCTTTTGTCTCTACTTTTTTATTAAACGAAAGACTCTTGACTAGTTTTCCTTCCATTGTTAAAAAAAAATAAGAAAAAGAAAGAACAAAAAGAAAACCCGCTGTTGTAAGTGAAATGGAACATCTTTCGGCCCATTAAATAGCCGAGTTTTCTATTCTGTCAAATCTGACAATGAAATAAGCGCTTTCAAAAACAGAAAACAAGCTGCATTAGGATAATTGTAAACAAAAAGAGGTACTATAAAAAAGGAGGGATGCTTTCATCGTTTCAAATAAAGGTGTTTTCAATATAAATATGCCTTGAAAAAATTTCATTTTTCTTTCTTTTTTCATTTTCCTAAAATGACTTCGCAGAGTGGTACAGTTATTCATCTTGGCCCAAAAGAAACATATGAACGCTCTTATTCACCACTTGTTGACGAAAATGGTGCTCCTTTGTCGCCACCTCTATCGCCCAACCAAGAAGTGTGGCGACTCTCGATTCCTATGACAAAGAAACTGCCTGAAGAACCGATCATTGCTTATTGCTATCAGCCTTATTTACTGAAAGCATTACCACCTGTTCCTTACCCAAGTTGTACAAATAATTGCGAACGACAAACACCAACACCAGTTGCACAAGGACGACATCACGGTCGTAGCGTATCTCAGATGATAGTGATGCCATCACCTTCCGTGGAGGGTTATCATAACCGCCCACAGTCTTGTTCTTTACCCTCCGCAACACAAGAGCCCCCCACTACAACGTCTGTGCCACGGAAATTACCTGTATTTGGACCTGCTCCAGCTAACGATGAGGATTATCTTAGAACGTCTCCAGAATCAAAAGAACTACCGCCTCGTAAGTAACATTCAACTCATGAAACTATAGCTAATCCCCCACTTTTTATTAGAAAATAAATCTGCACGTCAAATTGTTGTGAAATCGATTGATGATGAGCACCGTGTCTGGATTACAGTAGACCCAAAAGAAACAGGAAAATCACTCGCCAAGAAAATATATACACTTGCTTCATTTAGAACACATAAAGTATTAGGGATCAAAACCGCTTCTGGACGACAAGTGATGTTGGATAAATCACCACTGTTTGAAAACTGGCAAGATATGGATGATTTTAATAATGGAGAAACATGGAGTATCACTTGGGGAACACGAAAAAGGTCGTTACTTGATAGGTTCCTTTCCAAACTCTTAAAGTTATAACATCTCATTTTTAATGTATTTAAAGTTTGGCTTTTTATGGGTACACACACACACACACACACACAAAAACGACTTTGATGGTTGTTTATATGCTTATTACATTTTAATAAATTAATAGACTTTTTTCTTTCTTCTTCTTCTTTCCTTTTTTTCCCCTCATTTAACATGCCTAATTCAGCTTCCATGTCAACCTATACTACAATGATGCGAGTCAATTCAACAGGACGACCTTATGCAAAAGTAAGCAACTAGATACACTACAATATACTGATAAAGATGTAGGACCTTTATGATCTATTTGCTGCCTTACTTATTCAACTGCCATTATCGGATCATCGCTCCTTATTTCGAACGTATCCTTCTACTTTCACGACAGACGAAGCAGTTGAATGTTTAGGAAATTTGGAATTCACCAATCTTGTTTCAACACCTAATCCCTTAGATGCCACTAAACCATTACTCACACGTACCACCACTACTTTTAGTATGTCTCGAGCCATGGCCAAAACATTAGGCCAGCACTTTATCAATGCGCGCCTCGTAGAGAATGCAACCGATCCGCAAAATCGTACTATGAAAGACCGCGGCATTTGGGTTCCGACACCCAAAGGCAAATTTGTGATTCAGGACTTTAGTCATCGTGCCCGTGTTTCTATCAAACATATGCAGCCCCATTTATCCCGCATTCATAGTTTTCATATTGTTCAGTTTGAACGATTGTTAGATGATGATCAAATCTCATTTTCTAGGCCAAATATCATGGACGCCTTCAAGACCATGATGGAATGGCTGCCTACAGATACTCTGATGATTGATGATATTGGCGGTAAATTTTTTTATCCTTGATTTCTATTTTTGACTTGTAATTTCAGGAGTAAACAACAACAATCTGATCGAATACAAAGATACGTTTTTTGGATATCAATGCTTTGAATGGATTAGTGAATACACAAGCGTTGTTTCAAAAGAAGAAGCTGAGATGATCGCGGCTGAATTTGTACAATATGGATGGATGCTTCAAGTACTAGATAAATCAGATAGAGAATTAAGCAAGAAAGACATGAGTGTGCTTTTTAAGGCAGGACGAAAGACACAGTATTATCTTACAGACAAAGGTCGCCAGATGATTGAATCCACAACCAACCTTCAAAGCTTTCTAAAGGGAGAAAGCAGTGAAGGAGGTATGGGCGCTCCTACTTTTCGATCAAGAACACAAAGCTCTGCCACCACAAGTAGCAGTAGCAGTAGTATAAGAACCAATCATAGTAATAGTAGTCATATTCACACTCAAAAACCACTTCCTTCCACTCCTTTTAAAACCAAAAAAGAAGAATATGCAAGCCGTTTGTTGCCTACAACAGCCGTGACTCCTTTAGCTGAATACGATGGTATTGTACCAAAGGCTCTTGTGACAAAACAGAATCCAGTACCTACTGAAGAAACACATGTTCAAGATGTTCAACTGACTGACCATACATTTGGCTTCTCTTCTGATTCAAATGATATTCATGCAGATACATATGAAGTCGAAAAGGAACTTGATAATCTAAAGATCCATGCTCCTGAATCACTAGAATCCAATCCTTCTTCTATTGCAGATCATTGTCATCCACATACTGTCTCACAGAACTCTCGTCTTCAAAGTGTACTAGAAGACCCATTGATTCGCATGTATTTTAGAGACTTTTTAAAGTCTTGCTTTTGTGAAGAAAATATCAATTTCTGGGTTGATTATACTGCTTTAATCAAAAAACTAGGCTATGTTGTAGAAGAAGACCAGCCTATGACAGCACAACACTTGCAAATACCTGATAGTTTGTGCAATACCTTATTGATTCATTGCTATGTCATTTACAATACTTATTTTTGCCCAGATCATGCACCGAACGAACTCAATATTGATCACGGTCTTCGCTATGATATTATACAGTACATGCAATCGACATTCACAAATACTTTTACAGATGATAGTGATGACGATGCACTTAAAAAATCAATGGCTGCTGATGCTTCAAATGTACCTTTTGGCTCTATCTCTGTCTCGTCTCATGGTCTCTTGTCTTCTACACAAAATGCACCTTTTGTCAGAAGAAAGAAGAAGAATGACAGCCCCATGAATAACAGCAATGGCTCCTTGTTTTTGACTATTAAAGAAGGCATTCGGGATAGTCCTCAAGTGTGTCTATTTAAATTGATGCAGCTGTATGATCAAGTCAATAATCACGTTTGTCGTACAATGGCTCAAGACAGTGTTCCTCGATTTATAAAGACACAGCGTTATCAAGATCTAATGAAATCTTATTATCAATCTTCTGTAGATAAAATCAAGGAAAGTGATGAAGAAAACGAAGATAGTGATGATTTATCCTTATGAAATATGCGTGTGTAAATAAACTTTGTAATCTTTTTGTGACACCAAAACTAGTTTAAAATTAAGTATTTCTTTTTTTCTTTTCTTTTTATTTTTAGGATGAACCCATTCTTTCCCAAGAAAATCAATACAAGACTACACTACTTCAAAATAAAAAAGTACTTGCCTGTAACAAATAGTGGTGTGATTTATCATTGTGGCGGCATATCTCATACAAGAGACGATACAGACGTCGAACTTGACTTTAGACAAGAAAGCAACTTTTTTTATCTTTCAGGCGTAGAATCATCAGCAGGATATCATATCTTGATTTCGACAGAGTCTGATGCAATCTATCTTGTTAGACCAACTATTTCACCAACAGAGCAATTATGGAAAGGGATTCCTCAGACAGATCAAGAATTATTAGATACATATGATGTAGATCATATCATTCAAGCAGACCAAATCACACAGCTCTTAAAGGACATTGACCCAACGATTATTTATACACTAAACACAACAGACACAAGTGCTATACCGCAGCCATTTAAGAAACAGTTGAATATTGCTGTCTTGAAAGCAGCTATTTATGAAGCGCGTCTAACAAAGTTTCCCTGGGAAATTTCTCTCTTGAGATACGCAGCTCATATCTCATCACATGCTCACATTGATCTAATGACTACGCTTGGAAACAAAACAAAATCAGATGTCTATGAAGCTGAACTAGAAGCCAAGTTTCGATGGGTGTGTTCAAGGAACGGATTACCGAGACAATGCTATATACCTATTATTGCTTCTGGCCCTCGTGCGGCCGTATTGCATTATACAGACAACAACAAGCGGATACCAATAGATGATCCTCATGCATTGGTACTGGTGGATGCTGGTGGCGAATATCGATGTTATGGAAGCGATGTCTCGAGAACATTTCCTGCAAGTGGCAAATTTTCTAAAGAAGCAAGCACCATTTACAATATTGTCTTGAAAGCACAAAATGCAAGTTGAGTTATTTACGCTATATTTATAACCAATAATGTGATATTAGGCAGTACTTGATTGTATCAAAGCAGGTGTGTTTTGGAAAGATATGCATCAATTGGTTGTACGAACCTTATGCCAAGGACTAAGACAGATTGGGATATTAGTGGGTGAAGAAGAAGAGTTGATCCGTTTGAATATTTATCGAGCCTTTTATTTTCATGGTAATTGTTTTGTATCATTGTATAGTATACTTAACCTGAATGCTATAGGAACGGGCCATTCTGTTGGCTTAGATTGCCATGACGTTGGAGGGTAATATAGCCAGTCTATAACAAATGCATACTAACACACCTTGAACAGAAAGGGCATTGGCATATTAAAAACAGGAGGCATAAAAGGGGGTATTTCTCTAGAGCATTTTGACAGACCACTAGAAGAAAACATGGTTGTCACAGTAGAACCGGGACTGTATTTTAACGATGTAAGCATTCAACTCTGGACTCAAAATCGCGAATATCAATCGTATTTCAATATGGACAAAATCAACCAATACCGAGTGGTAGGAGGTGTTCGTATTGAAGACACAATTGTCATTACACGTTCTGGTCATGATAATTTGACAATTGCACCTAAACAAGTCAGTGACATTGAGGCCATCATGCAGCAATAAAAAAAAAAAAGATTGATTCAATCGGCGCTTTCGTACCCTTGTTTCCTTTTCTCTTTTTCGATATTTTATTTTTGTTTTTCCTTAAAATGGCTTCTCGTTTCTTCAAGTCTATTGTTTCTGTACAGTCAAGAACAATTGTTTCTGTAGCTTTCAGACCTTCTTTTGTTGGTGCTTTATCTTCTCAAAAGCCTGTATTAGTCAACAGTCGTTCTTATGCAAAGAAAGCAAAGGATAACAAAAAGAAAAATGTAGAAGCTACCAACGCTAAACAAGAAGAGTTTGAACGTCAATTTGATGAAAAGCAAATTCAAGAACGTTTCGAGCATTCTATTTCTCAACTTAAAGAGCATTTGAGTTCGATGCGTATCGGTAGAGCAAATCCTTGTAAGTAAAGCAAGAATTTCTTTCAAAGTAGACTGATCCTGAACCTTGTATTATAGCCTTATTGGACAAAGTTCGTGTTCATATTGAGCACTCTCATTTTGCTTTGAAGGATCTCGCTCAAGTGACTGCAAGAGACCCTCAAACATTGATGGTTACTGTCCATGATTCTGATGTAAGTAAAAAAAAGGAAAAAAATGTCACTCAAATGATATGATAGTATACTTCAGCTGTGGACAAGAGTATCCGTGAAGCTGGATTGAATTTGAACCCTATTATTGACAATAAGGGAATCAAAGTGCCTATTCCCAAGTAAGTGTGTTGTTCATTAGTCTAGTCAAATTGATCCACACAATAGACCCTCTAAAGAATCTCGTGACAAGATGGCCAAACTTGTCAGCACTACAGGTGAACAAACCAAGAGTAAAATTAGATCTATTAGACAAGATGGTATGAAGCAGTTAAAGCATGATTCAAAGCATCAGTCTGCTGATGAGATCAACAAATTGACAAAGACTGTAAGTAAAGTAATATATAAACAGTGTATCTTACTTGTAACATAGGTTCAAAATTTAACAGACAAATACAACAAGACAATAGATGAGCTTTTGAAAACAAAGATCAAAGAAGTTCAATCTTGAATAAAATAAAAGCACTGTGTGTAACACAATTGACTTGACTCAAAAGCTTAAATAGAACGTGCCCTTATCGATCCGATTACTTGTATGCCATTGTGAAGTGTCACACAAACAAACAAACAAAAATGAAAGTAAAAAAAAAACGCCTTTGCTCCTTTTTTCTTGCTTTATCCTTTTTTTTTCTTGTTATTCTTTATCTTTCAATGACTGTTCCTTTGAATCCTATACAAAAATTCGAATCAACATCTGCTGAGAATGCAGATAGACAACACTCTCATACACTTTCTACTTTGGTATGTACAAGCATGTTGAAAGAATATGTATTTATCGCGCCATAGGACTTCCAAGGTGCTAGCTCTGCTGCTGCTGCCAAGGCCATGAAGGCTGAACTTGCCAATATGGCCAATCTCATTCCAGACCAAGAAGAACGCAAGGTATAGAAATGCATAAAATACAATACTAATCTTGCTAGGCATTTGACCAAGATATGGAAGGATTTTACATGTTGTTTACTCGTTTCTTAAATGAAAAGTCCAAAGGAACAAAAATGTAAGGACGCGAAGAAACAAATAAAATATATATTCTGACTTTGATATTTAATTAGAGACTGGGAGAAAATCCAATCCCCATCCGCCGAACAAATTGTTCCCTATGCGGATTTACCAGTGGAATCATCCGCTTCAGGCCTTACTAAACTGGCTGTTCTCAAATTGAATGGTGGGTTAGGAACCACCATGGGCTGTGTTGGTCCCAAGTCTGTGATTGAAGTGCGCGACAATATGACCTTTTTAGATCTTAGTGTTCGTCAAATTGAAGTAAGTCAACAATACAAAAAAAAAAAACTAACTCATATAGTATTTAAACAAAAAACACAATGTCAGTGTACCTTTTATTCTCATGAACTCTTTTAACACAGATGAAGATACAAAGCGCATTGTTCAAAAATACGCCACGCATAATGTTGATATTATCACTTTCAATCAAAGCCGCCATCCTCGGATAAAAAAAGAAGCCCTTTTGCCCATGCCAAGAACACCTAATTCTCCTATTGAACAATGGTAAATTATAACAAAAAAGCAAACAAAAAAGTATTTAACTGTTTGTTTGGACAAAGGTATCCTCCAGGCCATGGTGACATTTATGAATCACTCTATAATTCTGGTCTATTAGATCAATTGTTAGCACAAGGAAAAGAATATCTTTTTGTATCTAATGTGGATAACTTGGGTGCTACTGTAGACATTAACATCTTGCACCATATGGCTCAGACTGATGCTGAATTCATCATGGAAGTGACTGATAAGACAAAGGCAGATATCAAAGGTGGTACTTTAATTGACTACAATGGAAAAATCCGTTTGCTTGAAATTGCTCAAGTACCTGATGAGCATGTAGAGGACTTCAAATCGATCAAGAAATTCAAGATTTTCAACACAAATAATCTTTGGATTAATCTCAAAGCAGTGAAACGAGTCATGGAAGAAGGCGGCATGGATTTGGAAATTATCGTCAACAGCAAGACAACCGATAGCGGAGAAAAAGTCATTCAGCTTGAAACAGCTGTGGGTGCTGGTATTAAACATTTCAAAAACGCGCATGGTATCAATGTCCCCAGATCAAGATTCTTGCCTGTAAAATCCACTTCCGACTTGTTTTTGGTCACCTCTGACTTGTATTCACTTGTTCATGGTGAATTGGTGATGAATCCTAAGCGTATGTTCAATACTGTGCCTTTTATTAAGTTGGGTGAAGATTTCAAGAAAGTACAAGCTTTTCTCAATCGCTTCAAATCCATTCCTCACATTCTGGAATTGGATCATCTGACTGTCACAGGAGATGTTACATTTGGAAGCAATGTAGAACTTCGTGGAACTGTCATTATTGTAGCTAATCGTAACGAAAGAATTGATGTTCCTTCAGGTTCTATCTTGGAAAATAAGGTTGTCTCTGGTAACTTGCGTATTCTTGATCATTAATGTTTATTTCTTAAATAATTATGATATGATAATAAAATAAAGTTCGAGTTCGAGTTCGAGTTCGAACAAAGGTCTAATTTATGCAAAATAATTGATTGGTCGAGTTTAATGGAAAACAATTTTTATTTAAGTACACATCAATAAAGTTCCAAAGTATATTTGTAAATACGTTATATTTTTCTATTTAAAACATACAAGGGTTTCTATTGCATCATTAGCACATCCAATCTACATATTTGAAGCTAACTCTACTCGAAAATAACGTTTGATGGCGTGAATAATCAGTATTTATCGTCTAATAAGCAATTGGAGATTTATATAAAATGGCAACAGAAAGAAACGATATTGAAAAAGCAATACAATCAAAAACAAAATCACTGTTTTAGACGCTTGTTTCGCTATAAAGTATATAAAAGACATGGATTCTAGATGATCCTCTTTTTTTTTCTTTTTTTCTTTTAGTTTTCAATATTTACATTTTCCTAATACAAAATGAGACCCGTAAATGATATCTTTGGATGCAACAGAGGTTCACCACCCAATTTTAGAGCAGATATCAAGGCAGCTCTCGGTGAACTTGTTGGTATGGCCATCTTTCTCTTTTTAGCTTTATCTGGTGTTCAAGGTGGTTTGGAAGCACCTAACTCTGATCCCTCTGGCCAAGGACCTAATCCTACGTAAGTATTTTTTTTATGATCTATTAATTACTAACTCTTCTGTAAATATCAAGCCAAATTTTGATTATTGCCTTCAGTTTCGGTGTAGGTATTGCAGTTGCTTTGTTCATTTGCGGTGCTGTTTCTGGTGGTATTCTCAACCCTGCTGTCTTATTAAGTTTGATGATCACAGGCAACATCAACTGGCTTCGTGGTATTCTGTTTTTTATTGCTGAAATGGCTGGTGGTATCCTGGGCGCCTATTTTTCGAATTTTGTCACAGCTAATCAACTTCAGGGTGTCAATTTGCTTAGCCCAGGTTTCAACTATGCTCAAGGCTTTTTCGCTGAATGCTTGTTGACCATGACCCTCTGTTTGACTGTCTTGTTTATTATTGTAGACAAGCACTTATTGGCTGATTTCGCTCCCTTTGTCGTCGGTAGCTCTGTCTTTATTTGCCACATTATAGGTGCTCCTATTGATGGTACTTCCATTAATCCTGCTCGTTCTTTTGCTGCCTCTGTAGTTACTGGCAAATGGACCAATCAATGGATCTTTTGGTTCGGTCCCCTAACTGGTGGCATCTTTGCTGTTCTGATCTATTTAGGTGTCAAGGTTTTGACGGAAGAATCTCAAGAAAAGGCCTTGTTACAACAAGCACAAAACCAAGCTATTTTAGAAAACACAAAGACAGCCCCCACAAACCCCAATAGTATTGCTCCCAACCCAAATTACAATAATATTTCTAACAATGCTGATAATTTTCATAATATTAATAATGTTTAATAATTTCTGATACATAATAAAGTTCAATAATTCACCAGAGAAACTTGTGATTCGCTAAAAATAAGACAATAATTTAGAACATTGAAGCATGAAATGTCATGATTTGATTGGAAAAATATTCCCTTGTAGCTAGCAATTCATACTATTATGATTTGAATATTTCAATATAGCTAAATTTTGATAAAAGCTATTAGCTTTTTATTGTTTTTCTCGAGCATTTTAAAGAATTTTTCTATATAACACCATGAGAAGTTTCAAATGGTCATTTAGTCCTACAGAACCCTTATAATTTTCTTGATTTTCAAATTTTGGTTGAACAGCTAGAAACAGGAGTTGCTGCTATACATATTGAATGTAAGAAGAACACATAAAATGTTAGTTAGGAATACAAATTACATATAGTAGGAGTTTATCCTGTGTTATAGCAACGGTTTTTATGATGAGAAAACCTTTGTCTAAGAAAGGGACTTTTCATGTCTTTACAATCAAAAAAGCATGTTTCACCTTATTTCATTCATTTCAAAAAGTAAAGTAATAGTCTTTCATTTCATTTTTCAAGAAAGTCACTCACACGAGCAGCCATATGAATATAGCTGGGTTGTACTCCCACTCCCTTCCTTAACGCCTTTTTAGGTCTATGATACACTGGGGTAATTATCAAATTTCTAGAGGAAGTCCTCAGCAACTTTGAGCAAACATCCGTCAAATCGTCAAAGACCAACGCCTATATACTCACCAGCTTGCTCTCGAGGCAGTAAGACACGAAAGTATAATCAACGACTATGACAGGCCAAGGACAATCAGAAACAAACGTTGAGAGCTATGGAGAGCAAACCGCATTAGACAAAGCCAGACGAGTAGAAAACAGATCCTAGACAAGACAGAGATATTACTATAGACGTTCTTGAAATAAGCATAGCATTTGCTAGAAAGTGAACAATAAAAAGAGACAACAAAATACAACCGTACTAGCTATTAGCCAGTACAGCTGTTACCGTGGTCACATTTATCCCGCTGTTACCTAATGATAACTAGTACATCCTCTACATGTGGCTGCTTAAAGCAAAAGTAAAGGAAGTAAAGAAACAAAAAAGCTTGCTGCGTATCTTTTCATGGAGCTTCTTTTCCCTTCTTATTTCTTTTGATAGGGATCATCTTATAGAGAGAGAAAAAAGCAAGCGCCCGATCCTGTGCTACATTGCAAACCTGTTTATTTACATTGACATTTAAAAGTTAGACCATTGTGATTATGTATGTTAAGAGAATAGAAATAACAACCATTTATTTATTTGTTGTGGTTTTATTTGATTTTAAGGAAGAGATTTGAAGAGAAGTCGCCAAGTAAAAAGAAGGAAGTGAAGGCAGAAATAGAACTCTAAAAGTAAAGCCATAGAAAGAGAGCCTTGATGAACCAGGAAACAAGTAACTAGAATGATGATTAAAAAAAAAAGCTTTCAAGCATATATAACTTACCAAAAGACCAAAGCCATCATGCTACCCTCTAATGTGCTGATTTTCATAGCCCACGCGGCTCTGCGTAGTTCAGAGCCGAATGAACCGGCCCAAACTGGCCCTGCGTAGTTCAGGGCCAAATGGATGCCATCGCCGACAAGAAGAGGGCATTTGGAACATCACTGTACGGAAACAAGTGGTTCCCTATAAGAGAGTCAGTAAACGTGTCTTTTAGAATAATTATCTTACCTCCTTGATGGATGAGAAGAGGCTAGTAGATTTGCATACGAGGCCAAGAGAGTAGAAGAGTAAAGTAAGGTAGAGTAGGTCTTGTAGTAGAGCAAAAGTGGTCTTGAGGCCTTAAGGTAGCGTAGCTTTTGATTGAAAGAGTAGAGTAGATGATAAGTAAAAGGAAGAAAGGAAAGAAAAAAGACAAGGCTGCGCCATTTCTTTTTTATAGACGTTCTTTGCTCTTTTATACTTTCAAGCAAGCCATGTGAAAGAGATGAAGATAATCGCCTTATTTCTAAATCTGACACTATTGACTGCATGAGCCAATTAACAAGAAAAAAAATAAAAAAAATAAAAAAAATAAAAAAATAAAAAAAATAAAAAAAATAAAAAAAATAAAAAAAAATAAAAAAAAATAAAAAAAATAAAAAAAAATAAAAAAAAATAAAAAAAAATAAAAAAAATAAAAAAAATAAAAAAAAATAAAAAAAAATAAAAAAAAATAAAAAAAAATAAAAAAAAATAAAAAAAATAAAAAAAATAAAAGGAGGGGAAGAGAACATAGTCATACTGACGTCATTATTTATGCTGATAAAATACAACTCATGTATTTCATCTATGCTTCTATACATCTTGTTCTTGCTCTTTAAAAAGATGCACATGCATAGCGATCTATTCCTTTATTATGTGTGAAGATGGAAGAAAAGAAATAGTCTTTAAGAGGACATTGCTTGTTGTAAAGAAATAGACAACACCATGTGTAACACTGTTTAACTGCATAATACAAAACAAAACAAAACAATAAAAAACAATAAAAAACAATAAAAAACAATAAAAAACAATAAAAAACAATAAAAAACAATAAAAAACAATAAAAAACACCCTTGTTGCTGCCTAACCTAAGAAAAGTACACATTTAACCAGTTATTATTTGCTTTTTGATAAACAAAAAGATAGTAATAGGAAAGCAAAGAAGAAAAGACAAAGTAGCACCCAAAGCAAGGTTTTGTTACATGCGTACAAAAAAAGCATTTTTTTCTTGTCATTTCATCTTTTGAGGGCCAAACATATCAAAGCGAGAAAGCTCGATAATTTCAGAAGAATTTTCGAATGAAAAAAAAAGGGAAGTGCTTAAAATATGATTCAGAAGTGAAAAAGACAAGGGCTCACGCATACCTTCTTGTTTTTCCTAGACATATAAAGGTATTAAAAAGCCTGTTTATACATGCATAAATACTCTAGATATGTATAAATCATGTCTGATAATATATGGGGTATCTTTGGAGTTGGTCTGGGCCAAAAAAAGCGACTTGTGAAAAATGGTCAAAAATCTCCCAAAGCTTTTTTTTTTTTTTTTTTTTTTTTTTGTAGGGGAACTATGTTCTTGTTTTATTTAAAGTCCTAAAGATGTCATAATGAGTGATAATTAAGACTGGAGGGATATGATGTGCAATAAGAAAGAGAGAGGAAATGTGCATAAGTTTAACTAGTAAGGAAAGTGATTTCAGTCAAAAAGTATTAGTTCTTGTTCATTGGGTTGTTTAGTCAGCAGGCGTTTGATTATGGAGAGTACAGCAGAAAAGGTGAAGGGTATGGAATCAAAAACCAAACGCCAATGGCTGGACCATAGACCTTCCAATGTGCTAGCGCAGATTTGTTGTGTGGATAGGGCTGGGAATGCAGAATAACTGGAGCGACTGATGGTGGTACGGAGATTGAGGAGTTGTCGTAAGAGAAGGATCGATATATGTGGAGAGGATGTGACACCAGATTCTGTAATTGACTGGACAAAGAAAGTTGAAATGGTCAAGTGTGTCAATGGTGTTGCGACGGAAGTAAGGACAGTGAATGCATTGAGGGCTAGTGATGAGCTTCGGTAATTTTTGGTGTAGGTAGAAGCGAGTGTTGATGTTTTTGTGTAGGAAGTGGAATCAGATGTTGCGGGAGCGATGTGTCATTTGAAGTGACCAAAAGGCTTTCCAATTAGGGGCAATGTCAAAAGGTGAGGCGGGTGTAGGAATGTGTTGAGGAAGTAAGGCTTTATAACCAGAAATAGTGGGAGGTGCAGGTTTGAAAACTAATGGCGAGGAGACAGATTGAAAGTATGTAAGTTTTGTGACATAGGATTGCAGGCAAAAAGGATGAAGGATATTGTAGGTGTTAAGGGGAGGTGTAATCATAGTAGATTCAAGGTGAGCGAGGACAAATGGTTTGAGAAATAGTTTTTATTTGTAGATATGTTTGAAAATTTAAAGGAGGATACGACGGTGTTGAGTCAATGTATTGCATGTGCGGTATTTTATGGATAGAGATTGAGTATCATGGATAAATAGATTGTGACCAATGAGGCGGGAGAGATCAATCTCCCAAAACCAAAGGGTGCTACTCACAAAAAACTTCAAGCTGACAATTCTCTGAGCTTCTTTTTGACGCTACAAGACGAAAATTAAAGCTAAAGGCAAGCTTAAATACTGAAACTGTGAGTCAAATGCTGCAGTTTCCAATGAAAGTGCTTACTTGCTAATTTTATAATAGAAATGGTATGATAAGAGCGAAAAACCTTGTAAACGCTTCGAGTATTTACTCAATATTTTAGCAGAAGAGTCGTTGCTTTCTCTGAATCAGTAGATTTAAAAACATATACCTGCAACTTTTGTCACTACACTAAAGCCAAAAAACTGCGTCTTTATGGAGTTCCAAGCAAAAGCTCAATTTTGGATGCGGCGGGAAGAGAAACTGGAGCTGCTCTATTTCAATCTCTGCTACACAGGCATTAGAAGAGCTCTTGGAGATGGAAAAAAAAAAAGTTCATCAAAAAATCTCTAATTGTCAGATTAGCCCAAAGTAGGTCTGAGCTAACCAACGTGAGTTGAAGAAGTGTCTAGGTACTCGCAAGAAACAGAAAGCGAGTTCAATAAGATGAGAAAGTCGATTCTACTTGAACATCACCTTCAAATCTGCATCCAAAGCTCGTTGCGCACTGTAATTAATAGAAAAGAAGCCCATCTCAATATATATCTAGTATTGAGTAGGTATTTAGCTCTAAGCCACTCAATGTGCAAAGTATGAATTGCCATATCCTTACAACTTCAATGTGGTTACTGACTTTCCTGTAGTAAAAGATACACCCAACTCAAAAGTTATATTGTCATTTGCATGCTTTAATAAAATCAATGGTATGTTGCCTTGAGAAAAACGTCGATTATCAATGTACATGTATGCATCTAACTCAGAGTATTTTCTCTTGTTACTAAATTACTTTATTGACTATCAAATTTATTGAGATATATATATGTATATCTACAAGATTCACAACCACGACATCTGATATACTATGAAGATGCAAATCTAATATGTATAGCATATTCAGTATCAGAACAAAACTATCTTGAATACAAAGTTTTAGGACTAGAAGCCACTCAAGGCCCGTTACCCATTATTAAAAGCCATTTAATGGCAAGGAGTAGCAAGGAATAACAAAATGATAGAAAAAAATGTATATGTTTTAAATTTCTAAGATTAATTTTCTCCTTAGCGTAATGGACATAAAAAACAATTTTTATCAAGATATAAAAAATTTATATTCATTTTCTTCATTTTTTATTTATTTAATCTAATTCTTTTAAAATCAAAGACACTACAGCGTAAGCGATAGAAGAAAATTTCGATCAAAAGTATAAGAATTCTTCACTCAAATATGGAAGAAAAATGCAATTGCTTACACTGTGATGAGATTGTATTTTTAGCCTAGAAGTAATCGTTTTTCAGAAATGTTTCCCTGTTGATACAGATAGCATACTTGCGCATTGATATTGATTTTGTCGATTTTATACTTGAAATTTGTTAATGTATTAATTGTATAGAAAGATCTTTTGGATACATAGCCCAATGTGGCCTTCGACTGTTCAGACTCGATCAGTTTATAAAAATGAATGGCTTTACTAAGCTAAAAAAAACACCCTTGAGAGAATAGGGGCAAAAAAGGAATGGAGAGAAGAGCGTTGATCTAATGGTGTGTCTGGGCGTGAATTTGTAACCAGAGAAGAAATAGAAACATTTGGTTGGATGTTGGAAGAAAT